>NC_056730.1:1088346666-1088554166 GCF_019279795.1 Protopterus annectens | reverse complement strand
GTTAGATATTATGCAAAATGGGTTAACAGATATGAATTTGATGGGAAATTAGACAAATCTTCCCTTGTTAAACTTCTTAAACAGCTTAAAAGTGATACAAAAGGTCAGGCAAGAAAACAATGACAAGTAGGCATTCCCCAGGCACACAGGTGGATTGAGGAAGCAAACCGTAGGGAACAAAAGAGTAATAATTCAAAGGCATTGTTCTTAGACAAAGAGGATAATAATATAGTAGTAGCAATGGCTCCTCCCCCCACTCCCTTTTTCAGGATATGAAGTGGGTGGACAAGCTGGTCCACCTCCGCGGTATCCTGATGTCTCAGTGAAACCGAAATCGTTTGTTAGAGATCCCATTGAAACTAAGTCCCGAACACGTAAAACACAGGGGGGACATAGAATTGTATCAAATGGAGAGAAATTTACAAGCTGAAAGTGAGGAAGAAATATGTCCACTTATAGAGGTACCAAATCCTCAGGCAGGACAGGTTGGACAGGACCCAACCCTCTTGGTATATAGGCCGTGGACACCGGAGGATATCCGGAAGGCTACTGAGGGAATTCCCCATCCAAAAGTTAATTTTACAAAATTCCTAGAAGATTTACAAGGCATGAGGTTGTTACCATTTAAATGGGGAAGAAGTAGAAAAAGTAGTTAGACAAATTGTAGGTCCAGATTGGCACATGATTTGTGGCACCTCGTAATGCAGAATTTAAGCCACTCCCACATAGTGACGCAGAACTTGACAATAGAGTAAAAGGCCTTACAGACCGAATCTCTGAGAAATGGAAACCTAGAGCAGACTGGACTTGTATTAATTAATGCATACAGCAAGAAAATGAAACAGTAGATGGGTACTATGCCAGATTATTAGAATGTTTTAATAACCATAGCGGTATGACAGTTCCCAAAAATCAGACAAATGATTCCCCGTATGAACAACAATTGAAAAATGCATTTTTAAAAGGTTGCATTGCACCTATTAGTAGCTTCATTACGAAGCATATGATAGATCATCAAAGAAGTAGGTTACAAGCCTTACTCGAATATGCTAGACATGCTGAAAGACATTTTAATAGCAAAAAGAAAAATAAAGCGCAAGTCTTCACTGCTGAAGACGGAGCTGAAGTTTATGTATTACAGTCTGGTAAAAAGGGTAAGAAAAATGCACAGGGAAATAAACAGTCTGACAAATGGTCAGAGGACTTTGAAGAAAGGAAAAAGAGAGGTGAATGCTTTAAATGTGGGAAGACAGGACATCTAGCTAGGGATTGCAAACAAAATAAGAAGGTAACCACAGAGGATAAGGGAAATGAGGACTGACTATATGATGGCGAAGATACACCATATGAGAGTCAGAAATCATCGGGAAAAGACAATAAAGAGAGGACAAATGTAAATGTGATAGAAGGAGTAGAGGAAGTGCAAGTAGACATGGAAGATGAAGAAAATGAGGTTTTAGATTTAGCATTATTGAGCCTAGAGCTCTACCTAGCAGACACAAAACCGGAAGTTACACTTCTGGTGGAGGGGAAGGAAGTTAAACTCCTGTGTGATTCAGGAGCGTTATGGACTCTGATACACCCCTCCAAGTTACTGCAACATTCAGAATCACCTGATTATATATTAGTGAAAGCTGCAAAAGGACAGCTATACCGGGAACCACTTTCCCATGATATAGCAATAACTGACCCTGTTTCAGGGATGACTCAAAGGAGTAAAATTGTTGTTTCTGCAAAATGTCCAGTGAACCTATTAGGTAGGGACCTTGTGCAGATATTTGGCATAGCAGTAGTTCCGACTATGCAGGGTATGGAGGCACAGTGACAAATGGATACTTTTATGGTGCGACCGGAGGGTGAAACTTTTTACTGGTACAGCCAGGACTTGGTTACAATTGGTCCAGGGGCAGTGACCGAGGAACTGATGAATGTAGCCATCAGTAAATCCCCCTTCCTTGACACTGACAGACAGCATTTGTTGCATTGCACTCTGTATTACTGTAGCACACCAGGACCTGGTAAGGAATATGAGCAAGAATTGTTCAGAAATCGTGCAAACAGATTAGTGTTACGTAATCTGTACTGGGATACTGAGGGAAACAGTGTTGTTAGCTGTTCATTACCTCAAGAATTCCTTGCACTATACAAATCTAATCAATTACCACATGTCAGTTTAACTAAGAACAAAAATGTAAAATGGGCAGACCTAGGAGAAAAGGTAACGAGATGGGAGAAACAAACTGATTTAGAATTATCAGAGCAGGGAATACAGAAACAAAAACTGAATTGGTTAACACATGCACACCCAGCTGTACAATTGCAGTCTAGCGAGGACAGCTGATTAGCATTCTTATTAGAAGAGGAGAAAGCCTTATGTAACATACCAAAGATTCTCTGGTCAACAGGCAAGTCAGATGTAGGACTTTTTCGAACAGCAGGACCAGTTACTATTACATCAAAGTCAGCATTCAGACCACAGAAGAGACAATATCCTTTGAGAAAGGATGCAGAGATAGGAATCAAACCTATAATAGCAGCATTACTTAGAGAAGGAGTACTGGTAGAATCTCCTGATTCACCATGTAATGCACCCCTATTTCCTGTTAAAAAGGCAAACGGGGAATGGCGTATGGTTCAGGACTTACAGGCTGTAAATAATGTAGTAATACCTAGAGCACCTATGGTGCCAGATCCTCACACTTTGTTAAATGATTTGAAACCTCATCAAAAATATTTCTCTGTGCTAGATATCAGCAATGCCTTCTTTTCAATACCTATACATCCTGATAGCCAATATTGGTTTGCATTTACATTTCAGGGGAAAAGGTATACCTATACTTGACTACCACAGGGATATTGTTAGAGTCCAACAATATTCACACAAGAAATGGCTAGTATTTTGGCGGGATTCACCCCACCGGGTGGTAGTCAAATTCTACTTTATGTAGACAACATCTTGCTAGCAGCCCCCACCCAGCAGCAATGCAGGGAGGATACCATAGCACTGTTACAGTTCTTAGCAACACAGGGACACAAAGTAAACAAAAGCAAATTACAGCTTTGGAGAAAACAAGTTAGATACCTAGGATATGTAATATCCAAAGAAGGTAGAATACTAGATGAGGATAGAAAAACAGCGATTTTACAAGCACCCAAACCAGCGACCAAGAAGGAAAAGATGTCCTTCCTGGGAACAACTAATTTCTGCCGGAGTTGGATACCAAACTATGCTTTGGAATCTGCTTCACTGACTGACCTAATATACAAAAAGCCGATGGCAGCACAGGATTTATTACAATGGACACCTGAAGCAGAAATAGCTTTCTGCAGGTTGAAGCAATTGATAGCTTCTTCATTAGTCTTAGGACTACCAAACTATCATAAACGTTTCCTTCAAACTGTAGACTGTAAGCAAGGATATATGACATCAGTGTTGACACAACAACATGGGGATAAGCAACGCCCCATAGCTTACTATTCATCACAGTTAGACCCAGTGGCATGATCCTTGCCCCACTGTGTGCAAGCAGTGGTTGCAGCTGCAATGGCAGTACAGGCTTCCGCCTCAGTGGTGTTATTCCACCCTCTCACATTGAGAGTGCCTCATGCGGTTGCGATAATTTTACTGCAAGAAAAGGTAGCTTATCTTTCGCCTGCTAGACACCTTTCCTGTATGACTATACTGTTGAGCCAACCTCATATGACAATTGAATGATGCACGACATTAAATCCATCAACTTTGCTCCCAACTCCTGCGGATGGCACACCACACAGTTGCCTGCAAGAAATTGAGCAGAAAACATTACCCAGACAAGATCTCCCGGATATTCCCTTGGATAAGGCTGAGGTGACATATTATGTGGACGGCTCATGCAGAAGGTGCCCTACAGGGAAAAATCTAGTGGGGTATGCAATAGTTACAGACACTGAGACCTTAGAAGCCCAATCCTTACCACATAACTTGTCTGCACAAGCAGCAGAATTGATTGCCTTAACACAAGCTTGTACCTTAGCAAAAGACAAATGTGTAAACATATATACTGACAGTCATTATGCTTTTTCTACTGTACATGTTTTTGCACAACAGTGGAAAAATAGAGGGATGATAACATCTAGTGGTAAACCAATTAATCATGCACAATTTATTTTAGAATTGTTAGAATCTATTCAGTTACCTACTAAAGTAGCTATTTGCAAATGCGTAGCTCATACGAAACAGCAGGACAGAATTTCAAAAGGTAATGCGAGAGCTGATGCAGCTGCGAAGCAAGCAGCTTCAGACTCAGAAACTTTACTTTTAGACAAGGAATTACAACCCTCTGAAATTTTAGACCTAGAAATGTTAAAAACAATGCAGACGCTTACTACAAAAGCAGAGAAACAAAAAGGGGAAAAACGAGGAGCAATCCTTGAAAACGAGTTGTACATCTCCAAAGAGAAAAAAACAATTTTGCCGTCTAATTTGTTTAGATATGCAGCTTTGTTGAGCCATGGGCAGCGCCATGTCTCAACAGGGGGGATGGTACAGTTAGTAAACTGAATATTCCAAACATATGGATTCACAAATTACACAAAAACATTTTGTGCGGCATGTCATATTTGTAACAAACATCATGCACAAGGGGCATTTAAACCTAAACAAGGAAGTTTTCCTACACCGCCATATCTGTTCCATACTATTTGTATGGATTTTATAGAACTGAACAAATGCGATAACAAAAAGTACTGCCTTGTCATTGTAGATATGTTTTCTAGATGGGTGGAAGCTTTTCCGACCAAGAATCCGGATGCAACAACAGTGGCAAAAGCCCTCATACAGGAGATTATTCCTAGATTTGGCATACCAGAAAGAATTTATAGTGACAATGGTACACATTTTGTGAATCAAACTATACAACAGTTGGGACGATTCTTTGGGATTTCCCTTAAGAACCATTGTGCTTATCACCCTCAGTCTGCAGGACTGGTGGAGAGGCACAATGGAGTCCTCAAGAACAAACTTAGAAAGTTAGTCAATGAAACCCAAAAGAACTGGGTGCACTGTCTGCCTCTGGCGCTGCTGAGTATGTGAACAGTTCCAAATGCAAAGGGTTTAACTCCTTTTGAAATGGTGTTTGGGAGGGCATATTATGTACCTCAGTGGAAAGCTCTCATGCCTGCAGGCCAGGAGGCTGATAGTTCACTAGCTAGTTATATGAGGAAACTGTTAACAAATAAATCTCTCTTGCAGTTTAACTCTTTTTCAGATAAAGAACAGACTAGACCATTGGAAGCGATTCTAGCCCTGGGGTCTTGGATCTGGGTGAAGGTAACAAAGAGGAAGAATTGGGCAAGCCCAAAGTGTGAAGGACCGTACCAGGTACTGCTGGCCAGGCCTACTGCAGTCAAAATTGCCGAAAGGTCATCTTGGATCCATTTGACGCACTGTAAACTGGTAAAGAACTTTCAACTTGATAAGAACATTGTAACTGTTACGCAACAAGAACAAAATGGCCAAGAATAGAAATACAGACCAACCTCAGAAATGTTGCATAATCATCTTATTGAGTGTACACTTATTAACTGTACTTGTGATGATTTTCTTTTTGTTGTGGTTCTTCCTTTCTTCAACCACACAAGTAAAGTTGGATAAACGTGATGAATCATCCAAACTTTAACACATACCTAGCAATTAAATGTGTATATGCTGAGACTATGAACATTTCAAACTGCTGGGTTTGTACAGCTATACCAACAGCATATGGAGGACTACTAATGTCTGCTGTTCCTTTAGGGATCAATGAGACTAGGGAGAATTTGCTTTTTGACACAGGAACTGTGAGATCACAGGATAAAATAGCATTGTATTTACCTATTACACAAAAGGGGATTGTGTGTTTTTTCAAGAATGATACTCTCCAGGTGGGCTGGAGTAACTGTAACATAACAATATCTTATAAATGTTATATTAAGACTAAAAGTGGGGGTACTGTTTGCAATACTAACTATGATTCATACTTGAACTCAATGAAAACAATGTTGAATGAGATACAAAGAAATCCTGTTTTGATTAAACAATTGTCAATCATAGATAAAAAAATGTTTCATGCAGGGTTGGTGCGTATTAGCACTAAAGTTGAAAACTGTTATTTTGTGTGTGGGAAAAAGGCATACAAATGACTACCTGAGAATTGGTCCAGCAGTTGTTTTTTGGGCTACCTGGTTCCGGCCATACAACACACTGCGGAATTACCTCTGGGAAAAATACGGAACGTGAGAGATGTTTCCAAGAAAACCAAAGATCTAATTGAGAAACCTGTGAATCCAGTAGGGAGAGTTGAAGCAGGTTGGAAAGACCATAATTCCGTGAAGGACAAAGACAAATTCACTCATATGGACTTGAGTGACAGTGTTATATCTTGGGCAGGTATATTCCCAGCGTATGGTGCAGTCAAATCGATTTGGGAGCTGAGAAAACTGTCGAAACTTCTCAAAGTAATGAGTAATGCAACTTTTTCTGCTCTTGAATTAGTGACTGATGAATTGAATGCCATGAGAACTGTTGTGTTGCAAAATCGGATGGCTCTTGACTTCACCCTAGCGGCGAGAGGTGGTACATGCGCGCCTATCAAAGAAGAATGATGTGCATATATTCCAGATAATAAGCATGAAATTAATAACCATCTGGAGGTGATTCAGCAAGTGTCGGCCATGACCAAACCAGGCCCAAACTCTCTGATGGATTTTTTCCAGAATTTGTTTGGGGGATGGGGTTCCATCCTAATGAATATTCTGATTGCCATTTGTGTGGGTTTACTCCTATTAGGAGCATGTGTTTGTTGTGGAATCCCCTGCATGAAAATATTAATTAAAGATTTTATAGATATGTCTGTCTCTGAAACCTTGTATCAAGACATTGAACTTGAGGAATTGGTTCCAAATGAAATTCTCCTTGAAGTCTAAACTGAATGACTCTCTTAACTGCAAATCCTAAGTGGAAGAGGTTAGGAGAAGAAATAAGACTGTTTTCACTACTGAGAATAGAATAAAAAGCATTAACAGGTAGAAAATGTTAGAAAAATATGTATTAATGTATATGTTTAGTGCTTATTAAGAAATAAGAAAGATATAATGCATTTTATTCTATTAATATTATGACAAGAAAAAATGAATTCATATGAAAATGCAAGAAGCTTTTGGAAACTGCAGGGTGCCTTTTTGCAAGTTGGCCTCTGACCCCAGCAGCTGCTAGCTCAGCAAGAATTAATGTTTATGCTTCTCACAAGTGATTATCTGCTGAGTCAGGAAATTAAATGTGTGAAATAATGAGAATCTTCTGCTCTTTTCCGGTTGAGCAATCGACCTTGTATATGTTGCTAGATAACGCACCGGCTGAAAGGAAGAAGTGATAACATGTAACAAGGGAAATGTATTGAGAACTGTATCTACTATTATGTTTAAATTAACTTAGAACCTTGAGTGGAAACTTTTGTAAAAGGGTATTGTAACTAACCAGGTGGCTAGCAAGGCCACGTTGTTTACCAGAAAAACTTTTTAAGCAAAATGTAGTATCAGCATTTTAGATGAATAGAATATTGTAAGCTAAAGTGATGTAAAACCCCTTGTGACTGACTACATCAGCCTGGTGGGTTAATACTAGTAAGAAATACTATAAAAGTTGTTTTCTTCCTGTTTCATTCAGACAAAATTCTGTACTTGTACGTTTTTTGCCTCCTGGTGTACACTAGTAAAGAACCTGAACCTGAACCTCCTGTGTATTGATCTTTTTATTACAGTGTTTTTCGTTTAACAGCTACCTATGCATCAGACCCTGGACCTGATTTCGGTTAACAGGATCCTGTCCGTGCCCACTCCCGGGGGGGGGTGAGCCCCATCCCCTGAGGCAGTTCCACCCAAGGTTGTGCAGGACCAGTGGATGAGGAGGTCCCTTGGGCAGGTCCTAGATGTGCTGTGGCCCAGTGCCATAGCCACACAAGGTGGGAGAGGTGGGTCCGCTGGGACCGGCATTCCCAAATGTGCTATGGTGTTGCAGTTTTAGAACATATGTGAGTTAGTAATAGTCAACACAATACAGGAATAATTATAACAGCATGCATAGATATTCCCATTAAACCAAAACACCAGATTTGGAACAGTTTCATAGCAAACAGAACACATGCATATATGGAATCACAGTGGCCATTACGGCATGCAGGTTACATTGATAGCAACAGGCCACCAATGATAGTATTTCAACATGGAGCATTAATAGAAACACATTAAATATTTATTGAACAATAGGACATATGTCCAAAACAGTAGGTTTGGTGTAAACATACCCATTGATTTATGTGTTTAGATTATTGTTGCAGATATGGTGTAGGGGGGGATGTCAATTAACAACTTATATATCCTTGCAGTACTCACGACTTTAATGATCATTGCTCTACAAGTATTATTACAATACCCTATGGCCTTGGTTTAGACAGTGGTATGTTTGTAGACAGTGTATACTTCAACTGTCTTATAGCTAAATTTTATTTGTCTTACCTGGTAGACCTGTGGAGGGAATGTTTGTTAACACTACCTGACTGTTTGTACACATATTCCCAGATTCCTAGTTGTAATTATGCACATACCTCTCCTTCTCTTAATGCACAACATCTTGACAAAGCTTGACAACACTGGGGTACAAACAGGGACATATTTTGAATATTGCTCTAATAAACTTTTAGACATTTGCTAGAGTAACAGGATTTGTTTTAATATACGTTTTCTGAAGAATTTGAAGTCTGACACTTAAATGTCTGTCATTATTCGGTGACTACAATCCTGAGATCATCCCACTGATTTCTCAGGAAAAATGAGGAACATGCCAAACATATGAGCCAAATATCTGGATATTCTGGGAAAATATGTACAGTTGAGAGGTATGATTTATGCATACAGCTTACTACCACTCCCAGGATTCAAATCATCGCTGTGTGTGTGCTAAAAATACAATTTCTGATTCATCACAGTGAGCTATTTAGACACCACTGTCTGTTTCGTCAGTATTTGCTTTGTATGTCTCTCTTGGTTGTACAATCTGACCTTGTAATTACAACAGTCTTATACAGACATTCCTAGACATATTTTATAGAGCACAGTGTGAGAAAAGTGGTTGACACAACAGTACTATTCTGATATCAGATGTTGGTGAATGCTTCATGTCGGGTCATACAATACCAGAGTAAACACTACCAGTCCAGGATTTAAAACTTTATTGCCAGGCAGTTACAGTTTTCATATCTGAAAGACTTGTGGAGGGAATGTTTGTTAACACTACCTGACTATTTCTACACATATTCCCAGATTCCTAGTTACTATTATGCACATACCTCACAATCTCTTAATGCACACACTCTAGACAAAGCTTGATAACATGGGGGTAGAAATAGGGGCATGTTCTGAATATTGCTCATATAAACTTGAAGCATTGCTAGAGTAACATGGTTTGTTTAAATATACCTTTTCTGAAGGATTTGAGGTCTGAAAATCAAATGTATGTCATTATTTAGTGGCTACAATTATGCGATCATCCCAGTGATTTGCCAGGGAGACAGAGGAGCAGGCCTAATATATGAGACAATATCTGGACATTGTGCAAACATCTGTACAGTTGAGAAGTATGATTATGCATGCATCTTACTACTACCACTCCCAGGATTTGAACCATGGCTGTGTGTGTGCTAAAAATACAACAATTTGGGTGTCGTCACAGTGACCTATTTAGAAACAGCCATCTGTTCCTTCAGTGTTTTATGTCTAAATCTCTCTTGTTTGTACAATCATACCTTGTACTTACAACAGTCTTATATAGACATTACTAAACATATTTTTATGTAGCACAGTGTGGGTAACAGTGGTTAACACAACATTACTATTCAGAGACTGCAACACTAAATGCCATGCAATACCAAAAATAAACACAACCAGTCCAGGATTTAGAACTTTATTGGCAGGCAGTTACAGTTTTATTGAAATATGACCTATATAGGGCTATTACTGTCATATTTTCTGGTTGATCCAGTACAACCCATACACACGTTTTTAAACTGACAGGTGATTTTCTAATACTTTATACTTATTTGGTATGACTACTACAAGCAGGATTGTTACGCACCAGCCTAGAGATGCAGCCTTTGTAACCTGCTAGCAGAGTCTTCTTGATTATATTTAGGCATACATATCCATCACATACACAGGCTGGACTTTAGTAAAGAGTTCTTGATATGAATACTTACACAGTGCTGGACATCACCCATCTGCCTTGCTTCTTGGACCCACTGGTGCAAGACCTCCCTCTTTCTCTGCTTCAAGTCAGCATAGTGGTGCCGGACCTGCTCACCAGTCCGAGGGATTATCAGTGGCACTGGTGAGATTGCTGCAGAGATGGTCCCAGGCTTCTGCTTTATATTGGGTGCCCTGGCACAGGCCCTGCAGCAGTCTGTCATCATGGTTCTTTACCAGGAGTCCTACCATGAGCTTGGACTCCTGTATGCCCCAGCGCTGCACCCAAAAATGCATGCCCTCTCCAACTCCTGCCATACTGCCTACAGTGGGAAGCTGCAACCAGTTATGAGCTATATTCCCACCTGTGGGGTTTAAATAATGTTGATTTCCTGCCCTTTACCATGATTGGATGATTTTGAATATGCTGAGCTAAGCTAAGCTACGGGCAAACCTGCTTAGCTAATGTTGGCAGTGCTTAAAGGGGTAGGTTCAGCATTGCTTAACCAATGGGCAAATCCACTTAACTGGGCTACTCAGTGCTTAGCAGTCATATTTACACAATGCTTACATCTGATAAGCAGAGCTGTGCAATGCTTAGAATTGCTTTTTTATTTTATAGACTATCTGCTGTATGGTATTCATTTATCATTCATTACATATTATAAATCTGTTTACTGTCCCTGACATCCCCCAATGTGATTTCATTACATTTATTCCTGTATGACTATACTGTATGGGGCACTTATGTTTATATGGGGGTTTTGCAACTTTATTACACTGACACCTCACATCTGAACCTACTACAGCACACTGGTTAACAAATATATGTTATTTTGTAGCTAATTATAAAAAAAATGTTTATGTACTGTTTTCACATGTAAAATACAAAAAGACCACAGTGGGGATTGAACCGGCAATGGCTGCTTGTAAAGCATACTGTCTAACGACTACACTATTGAAGCACTGCTTAAGTTGGATGTCTCTTGCTATTTAACTTCTGGTGCTGTTTAAGCTGGACTAAGCATAGTTAAGCGACGGGCACACCCATGCAGCTACACTTAAACTTTATCGCAGTTACTAAAAAAAAATATTTGTTGTGGTTTTTATTTCTACCCTTTTGAATATCCCTGCTAATGCTAAATCTGTTATTCTATCAACTTTCTGCTTTGTGGGATGATTGTCCCTTATGGCTTTGTCTAGACTCCTTACTCTGATGGGTTGGGAGGTGTGCGCTATGTGCTTATGCTAAATGTGTTATTCAATCAACATTATGGCTTGGGAGGGATGATTATCCCTTATGGCTTTTCCAGATTTCTTACCCTGATGGGTTGGGGGTGTTACGAGCATTCTTGCTCATTTGAAATTGCTGAACGGCAATTCTGGAGTGCAGGGGGTGTGTGTATTGTAAGAGCTCTGCTCTCAGACACACCCCCTGCACTCACACACAGAACCGTGTCCGTTTTACAGCACGGCAGTGTGTCTTCATAAATGTGCATAGCTCGCTGCCGTGCTGTACAGGAACGGTCCCTGCCATGCAGGAATAACTTATTCCTGCATGGCTGCTTGCTGAATCATGGGGATTATATTGTAAACATTAGGTATAAATATTATTACCATCTATTTATATTAAGTAATAAGTTTTGAAATGCTTCATCAAGAAGGGTGAATATGTTAACTGTGTGCTATAATCTTTTCCTGAGATTTTATATATGATACATCCTACTTTACTATGATTGAATTGCTTGTCATCTATCTTTCATGTAAATATGAATTGCTTATACAATAAGTAGAAATTTATATTGTATTATAATTCTGTCTAAACTAAATAGTGCTATATCTGTTCAAAATAATATAAACATTGCTTATTCCTATTACAGATATTCTCCATATAATAATTCAATTTATGGAACTCAGATGTTGTGGATTGTCAAGGTATGAATGTTAATCTGATGGACTTAGGTTTATCCATCAGATTAGGAATGATTTTCATTCCATGGCTAGTGGGGATCTTAGTTTTGATAACATTTATTAATTTAATTGTGCTATTTCACAAAAACATTTTTAGCATGCCTGACCAAAACATTACTTTATTGGTAAACACTCAAAGTATAAAACTGATCATTTCCTTTAAAATCTCAAACATATATTTTATAGTTATCAGAGGAAAATGTTTAATAGTCACAATAAAACAAAAAATACATAGTCTAAATAACCTAAGATGGATTTAACTTTATTATCTTTAAATTCTAATGGGTTAAACAATCCTAGCAAGAGATCAAATCTACTGAAATATTTAAAACTGAACAAAGCACGCATTGTCTTCCTTCAAGAAACTCATTTCAAAACAAATGACAATTACTAATGGAATCCTAAGGAATATATGATATTGGCGCAATCCACTTATAAGACAAAGACAAAATGGGTAACAATTTTATGGAAAACAAATGTGATTAACCCAGAAATCATTTATAAGTATGAAGATAAAGAAGGCCTTATGGCATTAGTAATAGTTAAATATAATAGAATATGGACCCTAGCCAATCTATACTGGTTCCCAGGAACTGAACACGAACTGTTAAAAACACTTGGATTTCATTTCCAATAATTATAAAGACAACTTAATATTAGGAGGAGATTTTAACTGTATATTTGATATTTCTGAAACTGCAAATAAAAGACCACTGTGTACACCTGCTGTATCAAAAGCTTTAAACAAGTAGGTAGAATCATTTCATCTTGTAGATACTTTCAAATTTAAAGAAGATAAATCTTTGTTGTTTTCCCATCAAGATCACAGGTTTGGTACCCAAACTAGAAGAGATAAAATATTTGCTGCTCATGACTTACACTTTAAAATCATTAATTTCTCAATCTCTCCCAGCCCCTTTTCAGATCACAATTCATTGATACTAAAACTTCAAAATGGGTGCAAACCATTAATATTTAATTCCAGAATTCAAGCATATATAACTAAAATTAAAAAGTTCAAACCCTGGTTATTATCTGAATTACAGTTTTTCTTAGATATTAATTACACCACAGAGATAAATAAAATAATGATATAGAACTCATTAAAAGCTTACATATATGGTAAATCCGTAACTTGGTATAAAAAAAATCAGAGAATGGGATTCTGAATTATTAGATCTACAGTCCAAACCTTTGTCAGTAAAAGCTGAAAAAAATCAAAATCATTTGGAGATGAAAAATAAAGTAGAAGTTTTAAACATTAAATACAACAAAATTCTAACACATAAAACTAGTTTAGCTTTAGAAAAACTAAATATTAATACTTTGTCCACTTCTCCCAAATATCTACATAATTTATCCACAAGAATCAAAATACAATCAAAAGCTAGTAACATTAAAAGTATCTCCCATGAAAAGAAAGGGAAAAATGTCTCAGATATAGGTGACATTCTTGATGCCTATAGAAATCACTATACGGAACATTTCTGAAAAGAAAATAAATATATTGATCAATATAGATGAAAAATGTTCTAATATAAAATATACCAGAAAAATTAAAACTAGATCTGCAAGCACACATATCCTGCAAAGAAATTACAGACACAATAAACAAGGGTAAAAATAATAAAGCTCCAGGTATAGATGGCATAATTATGGAAAAATATAAACTTCTTCCTTCAAAGATACTATCCCTGTTCCATAAAACTATATTAGAAATTCAATCACAAGCTTTAATGCCACCCTCTTGGAGATATTCCTTAATCACACCAATCCTAAAGGAAAACAAATCCCCAAACCTCTATACCTCATCTAAACCTATATCATTTTTAAATAATGACTATAAGATATGTATGACAATATTAACTAACAGAATGAAAATACCACTATCCAAAACAATAAATAATGATCAAACTGGATTTATATATCATAGACACAAACATGACAATATTAAAAGGATAATTTCTCTTATAGATTATGTTAATAAAGAAAATAAAGAAACACTCTTAATTGGCTTGGATATAGAGAAAGACTTTGATTCCCTAAATCAGGACTATTTATTCAAAATCGTAATGCTATTTGAATTTCCTACATCCTTTGTTCATCTCCTAAAGAATATATATATATATACATATATATATATATATATATATATATATATATATATATATATATATATATATATACACACACAAATAATTTAGCATATTTCAAGTTAGGTCCTTTTACCTCTAAATCTATACATATAACAAAATGCACTAAACAAGGATGTCCCATGTCACAGATTCTATTTGCTCTGGCTATTGAAATATTGGCAGATTCAATTCATAACAATATAAAAATTAACAGAATAGATGTTTATGAACAATACAATTCTAAAGTAATGCTATTTGCTGATGACATATTACTAACATTATCTAATACAAAAGAGACATTAGAAGAATTAGATATATTAATTGGCAAATTTCACATGACTTCAAGACTCCATTTCAATAAATCAAAATTTGTATTTTTAAATAAAAAAAAGAACTGCAGATTAAGGGGGAGCATATCATAGGGAAACAGGAATCTACCTTAAAATATCTAGGAATTGAGTTATGCAAGTATAATAATGAATTAGTCTCAAAAAACTACAATAATATCATCAATACAATTAAAATGTCTATGCAAAATGGAACAAAATAATGTTATCATTTGAAGATAGACTGCAGTTAATAAAAATGGTTTTACTGCCCATGATCCTATATATAGCCTTGGCAATACAACTGTTACCAGAAAGGAATATGCTTAAAGAAATAAATTCATGCCTAATAGAATTTGTATGGTTTCCCCAAAAGAAACAGAATAGCTTTAATACATCATATCAGACCATGGAAACAGGGAGGATTACACTTTCCTGATATAGAAACATATATAAACACGTCCATATTCATAAAGGACACCCACACCTCAAGGTTGGTGGCAACGCACGATGATTCGGAGACCATCCAGGTGCAATTAACCATAGGCAAGACTGCTCTGCAATTTGTAGCATGTTACAGGCCACCCTGTCAAACTCAGGAACCTCACATGGCCTTCCTGAAAACATTGGAGGGGATAAATGTATCTCCAAACACCATCATACTAGGTGACTTCAACTACCCTAATATAGACTGGGAACACTACTCAAGCCCAAACACTCTAGCCCAAAGGTTCCTGGAGTTCATAAACTCAAATGCCATGGAACAACTAGTCACCATCCCCACAAGAGGAGAAAACATACTTGATCTCATCATCATGAACATGGGATCACAATGTTCAACACCGAAGTATACCCTCACTGGTGAGATCAGATCATAAACTAATCTCGCTGGAGGTCCTCATCCCGCCCCACCTGAAATAAAAAGACCACAGTGAAAAACTTCTCAAAAGCTGACTTCACACTTCTAAAACTAGTGTGGTCTCCTTTAAGGCCCCTGAGCCAGTGGTAAACATTACTCAAACCGCTGAATCACTTACAAATGCCTTCTACCAGCACCTACAGGACTGCATGGATCAGGCAATCCCAAACAAAACTAAGACTCTTTGTACCAAAGGCAAGCGTCCAGTCTGGTGGACCCCAGCCATAAACAAGCTCTACAACAAAAGGAGGAAGCTACTACAAGATAGAGCAGAATCCTTGAAAGGTAAGACACCTTTGATCATTATAAGTAAAAACTAAGAGCTCTCATAAAATCATCCAAGGCAAATTTTGAGAGAAAAATCGCCAAGGACTCAAAAGACAATCATAAGGCCTTCTTTAGCTATGTTAGAAACCTAGGAGGAAACTCCCAGATATGCTCAGAATTAGTTCAAAATGATGTGAAGATTACTGAACCTACACACATTGCCAACATACTGGCTGACAGGTTCAGTGCAAACTTCTCCCCTCCCCCAAAAGGAGAGATATCTATACCAGAGGATTGTAGCCCCCCAAAGATCTCCAATGCCCAGGTGAGAACTGCTCTCTCCAAGGCAAAAAACACAGCATCCATGGGACCGGATGGTGTCCCGGCTGTGTGCTCCACGAACTCAATGAGGAATTATACCCGCAGTTAGGACAGCTGTTTAATCTTAGCCTCACCTCAGGATATGTACCCAAGGAGTGGCGCACGGCGACTGTGGTCCCACTTCACAAGGGCGGTGCCTCCACCGACCCTGGAAATTACCGTCCCATTAGCTTGACAAGCCTTATCTGCAAAGCCATGGAGAGGATCATAATGGAACTCATAAATAAAGACATAGGGAACTTGCAGACTTTGGATCCAACCCAGTTTGGCTTGGTCAAAGGCAGATCATGCCTTTTAAACTTGGTTGACTTTTTCGAGACAGTCACCAAGGCCATTGATGAGGGAAAGGCAGTCCATACAGCCTACCTCGACCTGGCAAAGGCCTTCACACAATACCCCACTCAGGTATCATCGAAAAACTCATCAGCTTGAATGTAAACCCATACATCACATGATGGGTTGCAAACTGGCTAAGTGACAGAACCCACAGGGTCAGAGTTGCTGGAGCCATGTCAGACTCAAAGCCTGTCACAAGTGGTGTCCCACAGGGCTCAGTCCTGGGTCCACTCTTGTTCGGCATCTACTTTTCTGAAGTACAAGCAAACACAGGAGGGTTATGGCTGACAAAGTTTGCAGATGACTGCAAACTGGGCGCCATAGTCGAAAACACATCTGACACAGATATCCTTCAGAAGTGCCTCACAGAAATGGATAACTGGTGCCAGAGCCATACCCTTCGGGAAAAACAAGGTTACCCCTAGCTACCATATAGGTGGCAATCCACTGAGCACAGAAGAAGTCATCAGGGATCTGGGGACCCAGGTTGACAGTAGCCTTTCGTTTGACACTCATGTTGCTAAAGTAGTTAGGAAAACCTTCTACATTGCCCACCTGATCATGAAGGAATTCACATCTAGATCAAGGGAGGTCATCGTCCCCCTGTACTCATCACTCATTAGACCTATGATTGAGTACAATGCCCCATTCGGAATGTATCTGACCTGACACCTGCAGCAGCTGGAAAGGCCCCAAAAGTTCCTCAACAAAAGGATAAAGGGTCTCAAAAATATGTCTTATATTGCCCGACTGAAAGAACTCCAGCTCTATTCAGTCTCATACCGCTTGCTCAGAGGTGACCTGTGCCTGACATATAAGGCCATGTCAAACCCAGATTTGATGAATATGCTTCACCTCAAAAAATCTAGATCCCTCAGAACCACAAGGGCGGGAGACTTAAACCTTGACACGGTTATTAATAGAACGTGCTGGAGGGACAGATTCATCACCCAGAGACTCCCTATGCTGTGGAACAAAATCCCGGTACATGTGAGGCAGAGCACCTCGCTGGCCTTGTTCAAGAGGAATCTTGACCAATGGATGGGAGATCGCAGATATACCCCAGGGATTACTTCAGTGTCACTGCTTGACAGAGGCACAGCAAAATAATAGGCATAGTTTTATTCAAACTAAAGGGATGGCGAAAGCCACATAATTATGGGCTAGGCTTATAAATGCCCTTGGGCAGATAGCCTAGTATGAACCTATGAACCTATGAAATATCTAAAGCAATCTCAGATTAGATAAAGTCCTAATTACACTGCACATTGGAAAGAATTGCTAACTGTAATATCAATAAATGAATTTGATTTACAAAAAAAAAAAATTCAAATAACAGATAAAAACAATTTGCCATGGCACATATTATGTATTAGTATGCAATATAACATAACTAATCCCACTAAAACTTATATTATTAATTATTACATTGACTCATTTAGGAAAATTATTAATGGAAATATAGATTTAAAAATCTGGTTTGATCTTTTAACACCATTTATAGCCACAAAGAACTTTTCACATAAACTATATAGAGAAATTATCAATTCCTGGAAATGGAAACAATTTGTTTGTTGGCTCCAAAGTATCAAAGAACTAAAAGTTTTAGATATGCAAGTAATAAAAACAACACACAAAATTCCACAACAGGACTGGCTAACTTTACAGAGTATTCTGTCATATTCACAAGATTTAAGTAGAATAATTAACAATTCTTCATTTAATGAAATACTTAAATTTATGAAATACATATATGAAATCATATATAATGACTTTGACATGGAAAACAGTATTTCAAAATTTTACAAAATATTGCAAAACTATAAAACCACACCCAAAATCTCATATTGGAAATATATAACAAAAGGACACTCAATGCAGTTAACTGAAATATTAAAACAAATATACATCCTTTACACAATACTGGAAAGTTTTTAATTGGAAATGCTTGCACAGAGCATTCTTAACCCCAGACAGAAGCAGTAGAATTAGTTCTTCCATAAAAGGAACATGTTGAAGATGTGAGCATGTACACAATGCAGACTGGAACCACATTTTCTTTGATTGTGTTAAAATTAAGCCATTTTGGAATGGTATTGTTAACTTTCTACAAGCTTTATTTAATTAATCATTTTATTTAACTAAAGCTCTTGTATTATTAAATGTGAACGAAGGTCCTCATTTGAATAGGTCAAACATGTATCTAGTATGGACTATACTTGCAATTTCAAGGAAGTGTATAACAAGAAGATGGAATACAAACACAATACCAACTTTGGAAGACTTCTACACCCTACTGAAAACCACAGCATTACTGGAAATTGAAATTAAAGAACTAAGAATTGATCCAAAGCCATTTATCAACAACCCTTGGGGAAAAGTCTTATCGTTGATTGACACTATACAATAATTGGTCAGACACTCTGATAATGGATTGGACATACGTAAAATGTAACTGTATACATTAAGATCTGTTATAGTGTCAGGCGAATGTAAATAGTGTACATAGTTATTGAATATGTTATGTATAAATACTATGGAATTCATTCAAATGTATTTGAAAAATAAAAAAAAAATGAGGAAGAAGTGATCCTGTAACTACGGTTTGCTTTCATACATAAAATGTCAACAAAAAGTGATATCCATATTCTGTAGACTTCTAATGTCTCACTGAGAAGAAAGCAAACATAACAGATACATTAAAGAGTAATTTCGCATTTTGGAATCATTTTTGGTTATTTCAACTAACCTTGGATTCGCATCTGTGGATTTATATCAAGGGATTTATATCTGTGGTTCTTTAGCCCTCATTTGGAGCTTCCAGAGTGAACTTTGGTTGTGTTTTTGGTAAAGTGTTGTTCACTCAGTTCACATCTCCTTATTTTGGTTATAACAGATACAGTACCATATTTCAGCTTTCTGCTATTACACATATTCACTGACCCTGACAAACCATATTTTTATTTGATAGTTTTCAAGTAATGACCATGTATTTTCACATGCAGTATGTCTTCTCACCCCTTCCTTATAAGGCCATCCATTATTTTATGTACACCACTGATGTCTGATTATTTGAAAAGTTAAAAGGAAAAAAAATAGGACAATAATTTATTTCAAACTCACTCTTGACAATGAGATGCACCTGACATTATTTATTTATTTATTATATTTTTGCCACTACTTATCTCTTCCCCACACTTTTTATGGTGCTGTTATCATCATTAACTTCCAGGCTTCACAAAACTTAAAATGTGAACAATGCTATAACAAAGTTGCTAATTTTGCAGCAAATACCCCTTTCAGAACTCACCACTGTATTGCACTAAAAAGCCTAACTTGGTTAGAACTGCCTCATCAAGTAACATGTACACAGGTTGTTACCACTTTTAAAATTATCCAGCATCCATCTGCCTGTCCAGCACTAAAAAACATTCTACACAACTATGTTCCCAGTTGGTTATTGTGACCCAGTGACCAAAAAGCCCTATCTGTCTACAAGCCTAGCGCATCTACTGGGCATTGTCTGTACTCATATAAAGTTGCTAAGGCCTGGGACTCCTTACCTGTATCCATCAGGTCAATATCCTCCCTCCCATCTTTCAAAACCACTGTGAAAGACTTACTAGCTAAAATCTGGCTCTGTTCTTGCTCAAAACCAGGGCAGACTATATCCTAAATGTGAAAAAGTACATTTTCATTCCTTATACCTCCTTACTCTCCCTTCTTCACTCACTTTCTTACTTCTATCAAATTCTCTGCCCTGACTTTTTCAGTTAATATACCATAAGCTTATTTTCTGTCACTTCATATTGCAATTGCCATTTGTGTTAGACTAACTTACCTTTCATTTCTACACAGACTAAAATTTCTCCAAATATTAAGTGATTGTCATGTAACTTATATTGATTCTTAACCAGTGTTTTTATGTTATGTTTAATTTGTTATAATCACTTAAACTACAGATGTTTTTGTTTTATTGTTGAAGATTGCAAAATTATTGTTCTTAAAATGTTTTGTAATAATTTGGATGTTCCCCCCGGAGCTCCGCTGACAATGGGCCTCTACCCAGTCAGACTTTCCCACTAATAAAATGTCAATAAATAAATTAATAAAATTTGCGGGGAAGATCAGCCAAATCAGATGAATCCACTGCTCACCCCCCTGTTCACTACAAGTAACTAATACCCACACTCCCAGGTCTCCCTTAAACTAGTCACATCAATAACTGTTTTGCATTACTCATGTAATTACTCATATTACTCATTGCTTTCATTCACAGCCTGCCCTCATGCGCACAGCCACTTATGGCAATCACCACTCATGCCAAAGCTGGTGAAATAAAAGCCATAGTAATCTACTTCGCTTGCTACTATAGGACAGTAGCAACAGCAACACTAATCTGATTCACTTCAACTATAGGGCACATCACTTTCCTATCATCTTCAGTTAAAATTAAACAAAAAAATGATACAAGTGCATAATGCTGTAAGTAGTGTACACTTTTACCACTGTCCATACTTCTATTTGGATTCCTATAGAAAAAGTGACAAAAAAGAATCAACACAGATGTATTTTGGAGCTTTCAGGGAATATGGTATGTCCCTCATAGCCATCAACCAAGCCACGCTGATGATTACTTGGTTGTGATCATCCTAACTGTCCTTTGCCATCATGCATTAAATGCTGTCCCAATAAATAACCACTTTTTGGTAATCATCTGTAATTACCAAAAGTGGTAAAAAAAGTATCCACAGCAATGTAGATCACATTGTTGCTGTAGGATTAATCACTTTGCTTTGTTTTTAACAAACTTCTCAAAATGATGAGAGGATAAATGCACTCTCATCAAACTAAACAAACATCTCAGAGGACAAATAAAGTCCACCAAAGCCAAATTTGAGATGAGTTTGGCCTCCCAGTTCAAGGACAGCCACAAGGCATTCTTTATTTATGTCTGCAACCTTAAAGGCAATACACAGTTGTGTGCAGAGCTCATTATAAATGGAGCCACCTATACTGAGCCAGAAGATATAGCAATCCTACTGACCAATAAATTCAGCTCCAACTTTACCTCTCTCTGCCCCTCAACCTTCCCTCAGGAAATACCATCAAATATAACTCCCCCTGCTATCACTTGGGAACAGGTCCTTAATGCTCTCTCGAAGGCCATGAACACTGCATCAATGGGCCCAGACAATATCCCAGGATGCCTTCTAAATAGCATGAAACATGACCTACCAGGGCCTCTGGAATTGCTATTTAACTATAGCTTCCAAACAGGCTTCATGCCTCATGAATGGAGGACAGCTACAGTCATCCCTCTGCACAAAGGTGAGCTATCTACAGACCCTGGAAACTACAGACCCACAAGTCTCACTAGTCTTATATGTAAAGCCATGGAAAGAATTATCATGGACATGATTAATAGTGATATAGCAAACCTCCAGACAATGGACCCAACCCAGTTTGGTTTCATCAAGGGCAGATCATGCCTACTCAACCTGGATGAGGGCAAAATGGTTCACACTACCTACCTTGTCCTGGCCAAGGCATTTGACAAAGTACCTCACTTGCCATTGTTGACAAACTCAAGAGGTTAGGTACAAACCTGTATGTTATCCTGTGGATAGCCACCTGGCTCACAGACAGGACCCAGGAAGTTAGAATTGGGAAGTCCACCTCTACAAAGAGGCCAGTCACAAGTGGAGTGCTTAGGGATCAGTCCTTGGACAGCTCCTTTTTGGCATTTACTTCTCTGAAGTCAAAGCCAATGTCAGTGGTCTCTGGCTGATTAAATTTGCAGATTGTAAATTAGGAGCTGCCATTGAATTCCACATTGACACAAATGTTCTACAGGAGTGGCTGACACAGACAATCAACTGGTGTCAGGGCTGTGGACTAAAACTAAATGCCAAGAAATGCATAATAGTATCCTTTGGGAAGTCTTCCATCTCAGGTAGCTATCATATTGATAACAGACCCCTTAGAGATGACCCAGTAGTCAGGGACTTAGGGACACACATAGATAGTAATATAGCCTTTGACCATCGTGTGTCTACAGTAGTAAGGAAATCATTTTATGTTGCACAACTTATAAACAAAGGTATGGCATCTAAGTCCAAGGAAGTCATTGTTCCACTGTGTTCAGCATTCATCAGACGTATCCTTGAGTACATTGCCCCCTTTGTTATGTACCTAACCAGTCATATCCAACAACTGGAACATCCACAGAGGTTCCTCACTAAAAGAATACAGGGCTTAAGTAAAATGTCCTGTGCAGACCATCTGAAGGGTCTATCCCTGTATTCTGTCTCCTACAGGCCTTTGAGGGGAGATCTATGCCTAATATACAGGGCATTCTCTCATTCCACTCTGATGGACTTCCTGCATTTCTGCAAAACAAATAGCACTAGAGTTACTCATTCTAGAGGCTTAAACCTTGCCTGTGATATAAATAGGACATGCTGGAGAGACAGGTATGTATCCCAGAGATTACCCCGTCTCTGGAACAGGCTCCCCATCCATGTGAAGCAGATTTCCTCCCTAACCAAATTCAAGTGTAACCTGGACAATTAGATGGGGAACAGGAAATTCATCCCCGGTTTGGCATTCTACATGGACTACAAAGTGAACTGGCACCAAGTCTGTGTGCACTGTTCAATCACAGCCTCACCTCAGGCTTTGTCCTTACAGAATGATGCACTGCTACAGTCATCCCTCTCCATAAAGGGGGAGTGACTACAGACCCTGGGAATTATCACCCCATTATCCTGACAAGTCTGATATGTAAGGCTATAGAGCACATCTTCATGGACCTAATTAACAAGGATATAGGGAATCTACAAACTCTAGATCCCCCACACAATTTGGTTTTGTGAAATGTAGATCATGCCTGCTCAATTTGGTTGACTTCTTTGAGTCAGTCACCAGAGCTGTGGATGATGGCACGGCAATTCATACAGCCTACCTGGATCTGACCAAGGCCTTTGATACCATTCCCCACTCAGAAATTACTGATAAACTCACCAAACTAGGCATCAACCCCTATATCATTAGGTGGGTTGAAAATTGGCACACAGATAGAACCCAGAGTGCGAAAGTAGCGGACTCCAGGTCAGACTGCTGACCAGTCACAAGTGTAGTCCCACAGGAATCAATCCTGGGTCCTCTCCTGTTTGGCATCTACTTCTCAGAAGTCCAGGCCAACATGGAGGGACTCTGGTTAACCAAGTTTGCAGATGACTGCAAGCTGGAAGCCATTATTAACTCTCCATGTGAAGTGACATCCTACAGAAAGGCCTCACTGTGAGCAATGACTGTCAAAACAATGGCCTTAAGCTTAATGCCAAAAAATGTGTCGTCATCCCCTTTGGGAAAAACTCAGTTTCCACTAATTACCACATTGGTGGGAGTCCACTGAACACGGAAAGCATTATAAGAGATCTGGGGACACAGGTTGACAGCAACCTCTCCTTCAACCACCACATTGCCACTGTGGTCAGAAAGTCCTTCTATGTGGCACATCTCATTACCAAGAGTTTTACATCCAGGAAGAAAGAGGTCATCAACTCTCTCTCTACTCTTCCCTCATTAGGCCAAACATTGAGTATAATGCCCCATTTGGCATGTACCTCACTAGAAACATGCAAAAGCTGGAAAGGCCACAAAAGTACCTCAGAAAGAGGATCCTAGGCCTTAAACACATGCTGTACACAGACAGACTCAAAAAAACTCTAGCTATTTTCTGTCTCATATCATTTACTAAGAGGCGATCTCTGCTTGAGTTACAAAGCCATGTCTGACCCAGCTCTGTTAGAAATGCTACATCTAAAGAAATCCCAATCCCTCCATACCGCATGCTTCAGAGACCTCAACCTCATTACCACAATCAACAGAACATGCTGGAGGGACAGTTTCATAACCCAGAGACTGCCCATGCTCTGGAATAGACTTCCCATACATGTCAAGCAGACCACCTCACTGGCTCTCTTCAAGAGAAATCTTGATGAGTGGATGGGAAATAGAAATTTCACCCCGGGGATCATTCCAGTGAGTCTACTTGACAGAGGCACTGGGAACTAATGTCAGGCGGCACAATGCCAGGGTACTTCTATGGGCTAGACTAGTAAAGGCTCTAGGGCCATTAGCCTAGTACACACCTATGAACACATGTCTCTAATGAACACAGGCAACCTGTAGATGGTTTATCTCCCAGGCCCTAACTTGTAAATGTTTCATCTCCCATGCCCAAGCTTACACTAATCAAGGGTATCCGAACATGTCAGAGATTTGGGATGCATGGCTAGACTTAAAATGGCCCTTGTGGTTGTTAGCCTAGTAAACATCTATGAACCTTAGCCATAGCTCTCAACCTCTTAGCATAAGCAACCAGTCGCAAAACCAAATGTTAAGGAGGGCTAAAAGCCCATAATCACTGACAAATATGAGATAGCCCTCTTTTCTTCTCTTATGCATTTAAAAACTGGCTAGAATAACAGGTTTTACATTAGCATCCACCCTTCTGAAAAATATGAAGTCTGCAACTCAAACGTCTGCCATTATTAGTGTTAATAATCCTCATCAATTTACCTGAGAAGAAAGGTACAAGTCATAGCGAGCTCAGCACCAATGTACCCATCTATGAAACCTGCCACAGCTCATGCCCCATAAATGGATCCCAGCATCAATGTACCCATCGATGAAACTTGCCACAGCTCACACCCCATGAATGGAGCCTAGCATCAGTATACCCATTCATGAAACCTGCCACAGCTCATGCCCCATGAATGGAGCCCAGCATCAATGTACCCATCTATGAAACCTGCCACAGCTCATGCCCCGTGAATGATGCCCAGCATCAAGGGAGCTCACCACCAATGTACCCATTTATGAAACTGCCACAGGTCATGCCCCATAAATGGAGCCCAGCGTCAATATACCCATTCATGAAACCTGCCACAGCTCACTTCCCAGGAATGGAGCCCAGCATCAATGTACCCATCTATGAAACCTGCCACAGCTCATGCCACATGAATGGAAGATTCCGTAGGAGAAAGCAGTATAATACACTGAAACAGATGAGAAAAAATTCTAACTTCTTTTAAGTATAGCACTAAAGGCAAGTGTTCATCCTATTGTGCTGTGACTGGACAAAACAAAAAATAATGAAGAGACAAAATCTGGGATAAGTTTAAATATTACTCTTAATTCACTTAAAAACAGAACATCAGCTTTTGCATCAATGTGCAGTTTCGAAACTAAGAACTATGAAACTGTAATGTTTAGCATGTACTAAGTTCTCAGTGATTTATTCAAAAATCAAAAAGTTTATGGGGTACATGGGAAAAATGAGAAAAGTCAGGAACCTTTTGCATAAGGAGAGATTAAACCACAATGTGTCCATGCTCACAGTTTATGTTGCTTTTCTCTTTCAGCAATTAAAACAATGCTATAAATACATGTATGTCTGAGTGTGTGCAGAATACTCATAAGTCCATATTACAGCAGCTTTTTATGCGTGAAGTTAATACTTTTATAGCTGTACATTGAGAAATGCAATCACACAAAGTCCACACAGGATAAAAAAATACAATTGTTATAAAATCTGAACACTTGCACCCACGTACACTCACATACCCACAGATATGCAGCTGCCAACACTCACAGACACACGTGTGCGTGCACATGCTCATACACAAACACTTAAGACAGGATTTGGCCCACGTCTGGAAAAAAAAGAAAAGAAAAAAAAGAGTAGACTGAACATATCCTGAAGGCTCTGGCATAAATATGCAGTTTTTGCACAGTAAGAAGTACGAAACTAACAGCTGGCATAACCGAGTGACCATAATCCTCAGTGATTTACCACAGAAAATCAAAACTTTTGCAGGGACAGGGGAAAATATGAGGGCAAAATTAGAAATGTCCTGCAATATTATTTGATAGGTACTTCTCCATTAAGAGCTATTTTCTGTCTTTGCAGCCAATCATTCTGCCAGCACTGTATCTGCATCTAGACAGCCAACAAGACACAGATGTAGGCAGGGTCAACAGTGCAAGTTTCCTTTTTTTCTGTTCTTGTTCTAGATTGCAACTCACTCAACTACTGTAGCAAAAAATTAAGAAACAAGCTTGTTTAATTAAAATCAATCATGTTTCTTTACTTTCTGCTACTGTGATTGAATAGGTGTTTTTTTTTCCCAACAGATGAATCAACATAGGGCAAAGACCATGAATCTGTGAAAAGTGGGCCCAATGGTTCTGGCACACTTGAATACATGACCTCTGAAAAAAAATGTCTTTATTTTTAAAAAGTCTCAAATTTAAGTTAAAAAATACAGACTGTGCTGCTCACTGTGGGCTCCAAAATATATAAAAAGAAATCTGTTAGAGTTTCTGTAAGTGATGGTTCACAAAAGTCACTTACATAAATAACAGGTGGCAAGCAATGGGGAATGTATGAAGGGGACTGGGAGACACCATTTTTTTTACTTAGTTACTGTATTGAACTACTGATGTACAAACATGGAACTTATGAACCCTGACTGTAGATTGTGACAGCATGGGATGTATGAAACATTTTATGCTGTTGGCCTAATGATGTGGCTGGCAGCACTGATGGGGTTCACCTTCTAGAAGAGGGTCCCTGGCAGGTGCTTATGTAGAATATCCCCTGGATTCTCTATAGGTTGCACGGCATGCAAGATCGGTGCAGGAGCTCAAGCAGGCAATATGTCTGCTGTGCAATCCAGGAACAGCCTGCTGGGGCGTGCACGAGCGCTCCTGCACTAATCCTGCACGGACTAAGCCCTTGCATGCAAATCACCCCATTTGCAGGAGAAAGATATGCAAATGAGGCAATTTTGCAATCCAGAAAGCTTGCAACCATCCATGCAGGACTAGTGCTATCTGCAGAAATGTACTCAGTTAGCAACCAAGTACATTTCTGCAAAATCCAAAACGGAGCTGTGACTGCTCCAAATAAAGGCTGCATATCATGTAGTAAGCATGCCAATGGCCAAGTATAAGGTGATTGGCATTGCAAACAGTAAAAGAAATACAGAAAGCAACTTTTATTTATTTTTTTGCCGAACTTGGCTGTTTAAGCGTAGGGCAGTGGCGTGCAAATGGGATCGGGGGGAAAATAACAAAATGAACCTAAATTAAGCATTCTAACTAAAATCATTATTCTGCCATGCAAGTCAATGGCAGGCAGAAGTCAACATTGCCAGTGAGCTGTGGTTGCTAAGGGGGGAGGCTCAGTGTGAGAGAAGTAACTATGCATTAGCAGGCAATCCTATGCAAATGAGGGGAAGCATAGTGAATCCCAGTTTTCCCCAGCATGTGAGTCAGGTCCCAACAGTGTAAGAGTAGGAATAGCTTGGTGCAAGCCTAAGAGTTGAGTGGCACCATGGGGATGTGTGTCAAGCATACTGTAAGCGGACTGGAGCCCTGTGGCTCGGGTTCGCACCTAGCTTAGCACAGCTAAGCTAGGGGGTGTGTCTAAACCTGCCTAGCACTCTTTACAAAGCCAAAGTGGGTGTGCATGCCGCGCACCAGCTTTTACAGGAAGAAAAAATAAGTTAAACCAGGAAATAGCAGTAGTGTGCATATTTGAGCACTGTATTTGCACGGCGTGCACTTGGGCTTAAACAGGAAGGCAATGGGAAGGGAAAACAGCAGCAGGAAGGTAATCAAGGAGAACTAGCATAGCTGGCAGGTGAAATGTATCAGAATCAGCCAACTACACATGCAGCAGACCAGCCCAGCTGAGAACACTACTATAAACTATGCAAACACCTTCCCCTCTGGTTTTTCCCACACTCTACACCACTGGTGTATACAAGCGGGGAAATTTTAACAAACAAACCAACAAAATGAGAAGGGCTCAAATGAGTAGATAACACACCATAAGCTCAAAAGTATGAAACAACAAAACAAAATTAATCCCAGCAGTTTATTAGTTAAGCGCTTTCTTCCCCATCAAATGGGAACTTCATCAGAACAAGTTTCCCCTCTAAGTCAACCCTTTATATACTGAACATTTAATTGAAAGTAATTAGAAAACCAATTAAAAAATTATTTAATTAAATAAACACACATTGTGTATAAATGAATGTTAGTGCATTAAAACATTATTAAAAACCATATGTATGAGACATTCATTGTCTAACTATACAAAGACATTTAAGAACTTTAAAATGTTAGCACTTTTTTCTTCAGTACAGGCAATAAAGATAAATAATCATTAAGTCCTGGTTTTATAAGTGCATTCAACTTGACAGTCTAGTAGAATTCCCTCAAATCCACATTTAATTCCCACCAACCACCTCTGGGGTTTTGTTTAATGACTTCTAGAATACCGAGCATAAATTTTGTAAAACAATTACATATCAATGAATGTTTAAAGAGGGCGTTGTTCGTATTACCTTTAGCTATAGCATATATGTGTTCGTGTATCCTAAATTGGAATTTCCTCTCTGTTTTACCAATATAGTAAAATGAACAGGTTTGGCAAATGGCAATGTAAACGATACCCTTGGTATCACAGTTGCCTCTTCGTAATGAAATACCCTTTTTATTGTCTGCTATGTATAACACATCTTAATTCAAGACAAACTGACATTGGTTACAGTGCCCACACCTGGTAGTCCCTTTCAATGACAGGGTTCTAGGTGTAATAAAATGTTCTGTCAAATATTTAAAATTTTTCCCTGCTTTGTAAATAAAATTTGGTACTTTTCCTAGACTATTAAAAATTTCAATATTCCTTTTAAAAATAACCCAATTTATTTTTATAATCTCTTTGAGTTGCTGTTCTCCATTTCCAAAAGTAATGACCATATTATAATCATATTATAATCTTTCTGAGTGGAATATTCGATAGTTTGTTGGTGGATGATTTCACCACTGGCCAACAAAGGTTTATACCTTGAACCCCATCCTCCAGTAAGTTGTTCAATAACCTTTTTCAATAAATGGTTTGGGTATCCTCTTACTTTGAACATTTCAGTAATGGTGGAAACTTCCTCCAAAAATATTTCCTTCCTTGAACACATTCTGCCTGCCCTTACCAAATGTCCCTTAAAGATATTCTTTTTAGTGTGGAAAGGATGACAACTTTGAAAATCTAGGTAACTGTTCGAAAAAGTATCCTTCCTATAGATTCTGGATTCAAACTTTTTTTTTACTTTATCTTTAGGAAATCATAACATCTAAATAACTTAGTTCCACTTCTGAACAGTTGGCAGTAAATTTGAAAAATGGGCAAATCTCATTAATGTACTGAAGGAAATTAATAAAATTAGATTTCGTGTCATTCCAAAGAATAAAAATATCATCTAGGAAACGATAATACGTAAGCCACTTCTGTGAATAAGAACTTGTGAAAATATGTTTTTTCTCCCATGCATAAATGTTCAGTATATAAAGGGTTGACTTGGAGGGGAAACTTGTTCTGATGAAGTTCCCATTTGATGGGGAAGAAAGCGCTTAACTAATAAACTGCTGGGATTAAGTTCATTTTGTTGTTTCATACTTTTGAGCTTATGGTGTGTTATCTACTCGTTTGGGCATTAAACTGTTTTGTGGTTTCAATATTTGGATGTCCTTCAAACGTGTATTTTGGACTAAAATGAGAAGGGCTGCAGCAGACAACATAGAACAACATGTGCAAGAGGCTGAGGGTGGTGATGTTGTGAATGCTGCTGATCAACCCACAGTGAGGAGACGGAGAAGAGTGTACAGACCCAGGGTAACCTACAAGGGGCTACATGAGCTGGAGATAGTGGAGCACTATAGGGTAGACAGAGACCTCATACAGCAAATTGTTGAGCTGTGCCGGCCACACCTGACACACCGAACTGACCGAGGGGAACCCATCCCAGTGGATACCAATGTATGTGTAGGCCTAGGAATACTAGCCACAGGTACCTTCCAAAGCTCAACTGGGGATATCATGGGGATCTCACAGGCATCAGCATTCACAGTATTCCACCAGTTCCGGGATGCCATGTCAGCACATGCCAGTGAGCACATATATTTCCTCAACACCTGTGAGGTGTTGGCCAACAATATGCGTCTCTTCCATCAAATAGCAGAATACCCTGAGGTAGTGGGTGCTATAGACTGCATGCACATATGCATCAAAGCACCACCTGGTGAATATGGTAGGGCCTACATAAATCACAGGGGAATTCCCTCCATCAACTGTCAGGTTGTATGTGATGCCCAGGGCATTATAATGAATGTGTGTGCTGGCTGCCCTGGAAGCTATGACAATTCCCACATATGGCATCTGATGTAGCTGTACCAGAGATTTGCCAATAGGGACATCTCCTATGGTCACCTAGTGGGGGATGCTGGTTACACACTGGAGCCATGGCTGATGACACCCATCAGAAATGCACACACACCTGAACAGGAATGCCATAATGAGGCACACGCACAGACCAGACTTATAATAGAGCATGTGTTTGGGATGTTCAGGTCACGGTTCCTGTGTTTGGACACATCGGATGGATCCTTGCAGTACTCACCAGCTACATGTACCCAAATTGTTATGGTATGTACCATGCTACACGATATGATCCTGTGGAAACAGCTGCAGCAGGAACAATATGGGGCAGGGCCACACAGTCCCCCGCCAAGGCCTGTACAGGCACAGAGTGACATGGAGGAGGAACAACCTCAGCCTGCCCTAGAAGGCAGATGGAGGCGTGCACAGTATGTTGAGGCTGTGGCAAAGAGACAATGCATAGCATATACACTGACACAGTAGGGACCCAGGGAATGACACCTCTCTCTGACTCGCACATACAGTAAAAGGGATACCAAACATGACACTACCTGTGCTCAACCATGTATAGGGAGTGCACTATGTGCATCCAACATAGGCAGCCCCCCACACCATTCGCAAGTCTGGCACACCCTCAAGGTAAGTCAATCAACCTACCAATTGCCAAATGGAGTAGAATGTGTTGTTACCTGTATCTATGGTATGGATGTGAGCATGCAAGGGAATTGGGTGGCTGAATGTTATGGCAGCAGACAGTAGACACCCACAGTGGCACCATGACATCTGTAACACATACTGGAGTCACCGTAGCAGCCAGTACTACACAGGGTGACAAAACCCACTGCAGGAAATATGCTGAGCAACATGTGTGTCCATATGACTCACACATGCCAGTCAGGGCGGTTCACATACCCAACAGTTTCAGCCAGCAGGACAGGTGTAGACAAACCCAAACAGAGCATATGCTATGGCCCCTGAATGATGGGTATTGTTAACCTCCTCGCCAGGCATACACAGACAGACTACAGCAGGTCAGGCAGTGGGATGTTAGTTCTGAAGGGTAGGAAGTCAGACACTAATATGTAGGGCAACCAAAGCTGCAATCTGTAGTACACTGGTATGCCTTTAGTCAGCATGATAGGTAAGAATACAGAATGAAATAGAGTACTTGACATGCCAGTACAGTCATAGCAAATGTGTACAAGTGTCAGGTGTGCCCCCCCCCATCCTATGTAGTAATGTAATAACAGTCAGGTGTGCCCCCCCCCAATCCTGTGTAGAAATGTAGAAATAGTCAGGTGTGCCTCCCCCCATCCTACGTAGTAATGTGATAACAGTCAGGAGTGCCCCCCCAATCCTGTTTAGAGATGTAGAAATAGTCAGGTGCCCCCCCCATCCTACATAGTAATGTAATAACAGTCAAGTGTGCCCCTCAATCCTGTGTAGAAATGTAGAAATAGTCAATTGTGCCTCCCTCATCCTACGTAGTAATGTAATAACAGTCAGGTGTGCCCCCCCAATCCTGTGTAGAAATGTAGAAATAGACCGGTGTGCTGCCCCCCATCCTACATAGCAATGTAATAACAGTCAGGTGAGCCCCCCCCCAATCCTGTGTAGAAATGTAGAAATAGTCAGATGATCCCCACATCCTATGCAGAAATGTAAGAACAGTCAATGCCAAATGCTTGCTGGATACCCTGCAGAAACAGCATGCTACCTGTCGGTGTACAGCACAAAGGTCAGCACTGCAGTACAAACCACCTGGACTCGATCCACACATTAAATACAGATGGGCATACTGGGCATGCTCACACACTTAAACACATGAAGGCCATGTCTGCAAACACCAGTGAACCAGACATATCTGGCAGTCGCAGTTGTTAGTGCAGACACTTGTCAGTATGCACTGCTCATGCCTTGCACACACAGTGGATAGGAATACAGACATATATGTAAGGACAACACACTATAATAAGCCAATGGTAGATGTACATAGATGTGTGGAAGAGGGTGACTGTGACAAGGAGCAATCCAGGCCTGTCCCACCCAGCACACAGCCAAAGGGCCCCAACCACATGAGGTTCAGATGTCACTCACTGCAGATACTAGCCACCAGTATCTGTCAGCATTACAAACTATGTGGTGCATGTGCCAGCTGTGCAACATGACTGTACAAGGAAGTAGTCATCTAGCAGCTGTATACACATACTTGTGAAATATGACCCTGTGTGTGCCCGCATGTGGTGTGTCAACCCCTAGATGAATGGGTTATGGTCCATGAACACACACTGCCCTCCCCATAGCCCTACTAGGACAAGCTTGTTGAGGTCATCCACTGTGAAATACACCTTTGGGAGATATGTAGCCCAGTAATCTCCATGGTGTGTCCCATAACTGCATACTGCTGTAGTGTGATAAACTATTTAGATAGGAGTTCTAATCCCAGACTTGGCAACTGTGTGTGTGTATGTGTGTGTTTGTCTGTGTAGAGAGCAATGCTTTTTAGGGTAGTCACACTCCCTACAATTCAAATGCTCAACTTTGGCAAGGCTGCTGATGTCATCCACCTAGAAATACACCTCTGGGAAAGTTGTAGCCCAATAATGTCCGTAGCACATCCTGTAACTGCATACTGCTGTAGTGTGATAAAGTAGTTAGGTAGGTGTTCTAATCCCAGACAATGCAAGTGTGTCTCTGCCTGACGCTGTCTGTGTAGAGAGCAATGCTTTTTAGGGTAGTCGCACTCCCTACAATTCAAATGCTCAACTTTGGCAAGGCTACTAATGTCATCCACCTAGAAATACACCTCTGGGAAGGCTGTAACCCAGTAATCTCTGTGGCACGTCCTGTAACTGGATACTGCTATAGTGTGATAAAGTAGTTAGGTAGGTGTTCTAATCCCAAACATGGCAAGTGTGTGTCTGTCTGACTCTGTCTATGTAGGGAGCAATGTTTTTTTAGGGTAGTCACACTCCCTAAAATTCAAATGCTCAACCTTGGCAAGGCTGCTGTCATCCACCCAGCAATACACCTCTGGGAAAGCTGTAGTCCAGTAATCTCTGTAGTGTGTGCCATAACTGTGTACTGCTGTAGTATGATTTAGAACTCTGGTAGAGTTCTATTCCCACCCATGGCAGTTCTGGATGTTTTGTGTGTGTTTCAATGTCTGTGTAGGGAGCAATGCATTATAGGCTTGTCACACTCAGTACATTTCAAATGCCCTACTTTGCCAATCCTGCTGATGTCATTCATTGAGAAATACACCTTTGGGGAAGAGGTTCTCCAGTAATCCCTGTAGTGCATCCTATAACAGCTCCATGCTGTAGTGTGATATAGACCGCTGTTAGGGGTTCTATACCCACAAATGTTGGTTGTGGATGTTTTGTGTGTGTTTCAATGTCTGTGCAGGGAACACTGCAGTTTAGGCTAGTCATACTCAATACATTTCAAATGCCCTACTTTGCCAATCCTGCTGATGTCATTCATTCTGATATACACCTTTGGGGAAAGAGTACTCCAGTAATCTGCATGGTGCATACTATAACTGCGTAGTGCTGTAGTATAATAAACTAGTTAGGTAGGGGTTTTACTCCCAGACATGACAGCTCTGTGTGTGTGTGTGTGTGTGTGTGTGTGTGTGTGTGTGTGTGTGTGTGTGTGTGTGTGTGTAGGTGTGTGTGAGTGTGTGACACCTGGGCCCAATGTGGAGTGGGTTTTGCAAATTTCTTATATGGTGGCCCTAGTATATATCAGAATGTCCACCGTACAGGGATAACAGATGTGAAATAGCTGAGAGGCTGGGGTGCAAATCCATACCCATACATGTGACATCAATGCCAGGCAATCACAGTTAGTAACCCAGTATTACCCAGCGCACACTCTCAACCCATGTCTCATACACACACACACGCATGCCTAGGCAACAGCCAATATGTGGGTAGTACACTGCATATTGACCACTGATAGCAACTATGGAGTGATTGCAATGGGCTGTAGAGGGCATGGCACCCTGTCCATCTGTTCAATAGCCACATACATGCAGACAGTACACCTTCCCCATGTTCCCCAATGGCCACCTGCAACACCTGCGGTGCCATCACATGTGACCCACAAAGGACATAGCATGCTTGAAAACATGCTCTGTATGGACAGATGCCACTGACACCAGGGAAGGCTGTTAGCATGCTATCAATGTAGGTACAGGGTAAAAATGCTGTCCATTACCAGCAAGACTGGCTTATCTGATGATAATCAGTGTATACAACATGGGCCAGACACCCCAGGTAGAGTTCCACATGTCACTGTACATTCATGTGGGAGGTGTGCACATCCCAGACACTGTCCATGTCATGAACTAAGGAACACATACATGCAAGTGATGCACAGTATTGACCACACCCAATAGTCACCCAGGTGACTGGATGGGGGATACGATACCTACCTGTGTGGGCAAATGCAGAAACCATAGCCCTGAGCCACAATGCAGACCATTGTCATGTGGCCTGATGCCAAGGTATACCCATCACTTAGCCTTGTATAGCCTTTTGGCACAGTCAACCACCACACACCTGTGCAGAAATGCACCCATGCATGTCAGTACTGGCACCCTTTGTGTTTGTGTGTGTGTTGTATGATGTGTATGATCACATCCACACTCACTACAACCCCCATTGGCATACTGAAGCATGCTATCTGATGTCAGACACCACCTCATACCCTTTGCCCATATAACCTCCGTATGACCCGTGTGGTGTATGTGATACCTGCACAGTAATATGTTGTGGCAATCTCACAGCTGTCTCCGCAGTGGTCATGGTGTAGTGGTTAAGTGCTGTGACTTCAGTGTAAAAGGTCTTGGGTTCAACACCTGCAAGGTCTGTTCATTTTGTTGCTGGGCAGAACAAGGACTGTCGGACATTTTACATTTCCTATGGGAGGCAGACTGTACTGCATGATATGTCACCAATACCAGCCTGACATCATACAGGTGGGATGTAGTACTGTTAGCATCTTGTGCCCATGTCGTGTCAGGTCCTGGTTATGGGATCTGCAACACTTGGTAGTGTATTACAGGGTGGACTTGTTTGGCTGTGGGGGGGGGTATGCCTATTTGTACAGGACATATATTGTTTGGGGCCCATTAACGGTGCATGTGGACATATTTGTTTTTGTTAATCTACCATTGCTATCTACAGATGTATGGCCATATATACCTATATGTGGCAGAACAGACACACGCAGAAGACCCGAAACACGACATGGAGGATACCGACATGTATCACGGTATGATGGGGGAAAGCTGTGCGAGAGGGTGGCCGGACGTGAAGGGGCGAGTAAGCAAGTGGGGATAGACGTGGGTTGGGGGGGGTGGGGGTGGGTTAAGTGTAGGGTTAGTAGGGGATAGGGGGGGGGCGTGGAGAGTTATAGGGGTAGGGGGTTGGGGGGGGAGTTAGGGTTAGGGGGGTTAGTGGGTGGTTAAGTGGGTTAGAGGGGGGGTTAGTTGTAGGGAGGGAGGGGGAGGAGGGGTTAGGGGGAGTGGTAGGGTTAAGTGAGTTAGGGAGGACCTTAGGGTTAGGGTAGGGTTAGTTAGTGTGGGCTGGTGTAGTGTTTTGTGTGTTGTTGTGTGTGTGTGTGTGTGGTTTGAATTTGTTTTGTTTTTTGTTTTAATAATTGTTGTTGTGGTGTGTGCAGGGGGTGGTTGGTTGGGTGGTTTCCGTTTCGTTATGGTTATGTGTGGTGGGTGTGTTTATGGTGTTTATGGACTGTGGTGTATGTGGTGTGGACCTATATATATATATATATATATATATATATATATATATATATATATATATCTGTTATATATATATATATATATATATATATATATATATATATATATATATATATATATATATATATATATATATATATATATATATATATATAAAACTATGTCCGTATATACCTACATAGATATATATCTGCATATATATGTAACTTGCTGTGTATATTTAGACATATAGGTGTAGACACATATATGTCCATATATATATATATATATATATATATATATATATATGTGTGTGTGTGTGTGTGTGTGTGTGTGTGTGTGTGCATATTTCTAAATATATATATATATATATATATATATATATATGTATGTATGTATGTATATATATATATATATATATATATATATATGGTGTATCTGTTTAGATATTAATATATTTACACACACAAATACATCTAGATGTTGGTATACATTCTCTGTACTGTTGCATGACTGGGCTGAATGATATGTTTCTGACATCAGATTTATGTATATCTGGCATGGCTTAGTAGTAAATCACTTTGCCTATGATGTGCAGGGTCCGCAGAGGCTGTTTATTTTGTTGCTGGGCAGAACACGGGCCGTTGGATACAGAGTGAGTAAGGCACTTTAAAGCAATTGTAAGTGGGTTTGCGTGGGTTTGCACGGAGGTAAGCACTGCTAACTTCTGGTTACAGTTTCTTATACTAAGTTAGCTTCTAAATTGCTTAATCTGTGTAGGCAGTGCTTACCCCCGTACAAAGTGCTTACTCCCGCTTACCCTCGCTCTAATTTTTTTAAAAGAAAAGAAAAGAAAAGAAAAAAGGGTTGATAGGAAAGTGGTGAAAAAGGGGCACAAAGATGGAAAGACAGTAGGGAAAATAGCTAGGGATGTGCAGGAAGGGTGTAGGGAAGGTCCATAGCTGCCCATTTCTTCTACAGCAATAGCTGTTCATATACACTGAATTTGGAGGTAGATTTGGACACTCACACCCCTGGGAGAGGGGTGAGGACAACAGGGAGGTCCAGGGTTGGGCCCCAGACATGTTGGTGCCTGGTGCCTTGGCCAGCTGAGGTGGGACAGGTGGGTCCGCTGGGACTTGCCTTCCCATGTGTGCTATAGTGTTTAGATTTCATCATCATATATGGGTTAGTAATAGTCAACACATTCCAGGGTTAAGTATAACAGCATGCATAGATATTCCCATTAACCCAGACACCAGATACAGAACAGTTGCATAGCAAACAAAACACATACATATATGGGACCACAGTGGCAATAAGAACAGCATACAGGTACGTTGATGGCACTATGGCAACAATGTTGGAATAATTCAATATGGCACATGCATGGGAACCATTAAAATATTTATCAAACAATTGGACATTATCAGAGTCAGTACATACCAGTTGGGGTGGGTATGTTGATTACTGTTGGAGATAAGGTAGGCGGGAGAGAAAGATGTCAAATAACAAGTAGTATATTCCTATAGTCCACATTACTTTCCTAGCCAGTGCTATTATCGTACCTTACAAGTCTTATTACACTACCTTATATCTTTATTTTGTCAGTGATATGGCTGTTGTCATCATTACACATGAACTGGTTTTACCTGCAGTATACACCTCTTACCTGGTATACCTGTGGAAAGAATGTTTGTTAACACTGACTAAGTGTTTGTACACATATGCCCAGATTCTGGGTTGATGTTTTGCACTATGCTATCCAACTCTTTCTGCACAGACTTTGGCCATGTGTTGACCACATGCTGGTGTGCTTGGACATATCTAGAATATTTATCTTCCACCTGTAGTGACCTGACACACATATACATGCTTTCCTACACAGTTATATTATGTAGCACTGTGTGGGCAACAGTGACCAGTGATACTTTATTATTCAGAGAAACTGCAACACTCACAATCCCCTACAATACCAGGGTGGACAGTACCAGTACAGGTTATATTGATCTGTATTTCTCAGCACAGTGTTCATATCCAATGTACCTGTGGGAGCAATGTTTGTTAGCACTACCTGAATGTTGCCACACAAAGGTCCAGATTACACATTAGTATTATGCACATACATCATTATGCACTCTAGTCTCATTCTAAAGCCCTGCACTTGCTCGTATAAGTAATCTCATAGGTAAACACAAACTAAAGCACTACATCCTCTTATACTCCTTCAAAGCACTTGCTCCCTATTGGTTCTTTCTGATCAGTCAATAAGTAGTTCCCTATATTATTCAGGCATGTCCAAAGGTCAGTTTCGAGTTTACTCTCCAGTCCAGCTGGTGAATCTGGGAATCTTGAGGCAATGTTACAACTGCCTTATGTATACAGACCACCCTCTCCTCCTCCCAACAAGCTCAAATATATGTGAGAGATGCAACTATATAGCCAAACTGGAGGCAAAGCTCTCTCAACCCAGTACTGGCACAGCCTGTCAGGAGGAGAAGGTAACCACACACACCACAAATCCAGTCTCACATAGACCTATCTCATCAGCAAACCAAACACATAAACACACAAAAACATACTCGGAGGCTCTAAATAAAAATCTGCCTAAGCAGCAGAAACCTCCAAAGCAGACATCCAAGCAACACCTACCATGAAACAATATCCACATAGCACATAGCTCACAAAGTCAGTGTGCCACATAGTCACAGCCCTTAAGGCTAAACAACACACCAAATACACTTGTAATAGGTGACTCTATTGTCAGACACACTAACGTCCCACTCACCAGGCTGAACAAGGAGAAGGTCACTGTAAGCTGCCTGTCGGGTGCCAGGATCCGCCACATAACACAAGCACTCGGGTCACTCCAAAGCAAGTACAAGTATGACTCCGTCATTGTCCATGCTGGTGTGAATGACCTGAGATGTACCTCCCTGGACTACAAAAAAAAAGATGTACAGGAGCTCTTTGATCATGTAGCCCAGGCCGGTATGACCCTGACCTTGAGTAGCATCTTACCCTCACCAAGAATGATGCCACAGTATAAAGACACAATTATCAATTTTAATAATTGGCTAAAGTATTGGTGTCATTCAAAGGGGATCCAATGTCTGTCAGCCTGGGATGACATGCTCGACAAGCCACGTTGCTTCACTAGGGATGGCTTGCACTTGTCACCCCTGGGTTTTCGAATACTGGCTAAGGCTCTTGCCTCCCCCATAGTGCCTTTTTTAGGCAAGGCTCAAAAGACAAACCCATCCCCATAGACAACACAAAGAAAAAAAAACTAAGGGTAATGCTCAATGCCAGAAGTCTAAACCTCAAGATGCATGCACTCGAGACTCTCCTCAGTATGGAGAATATCGATATCTGTGCAGTAACAGAAACCTGGTTCAAGGCTCCCGGGAGCACCCCAGCACTACCAGGCTATAGTTCATACCATGCTTTCTGGTCCCAAAACTCAGACCGAACTACTAAAGGAGGGGGGGGTATCCATATTTATCAAAGATACCCACACCTCCAGGCTAGTGGCACTGCACGAAGCTTCGGAGACCATCCATGTGCAACTAACAGTGGGCAAAACTGCCTTTCAGTTTGTAGCCTGCTACAGACCACCGTCCCAAACACAGGAATCTCACTCGGCTTTCCTGAAAATACTGGAGAATATGAAAGTCTCTCCAAACACTATTATATTGAGTGACTTCAACTACCCAAACATCGATTGGGAAAACTAGCCAAGCCCAAAAACCCTAGCCCAATGGTTCCTAGAATTTATAAACTCAAATGCTATGGAACAACTGGTCACCACTCCCACAAGAGGGCAAAACATACTGGATCTGGTCATCACCAACATGGGGTTTCTATGTTCCACACCAGAGGTATACCCCTCATTGGTAAGATCAGACCATAAACAAATCTCACTGGACATTCATATTCCGCCCCCACCCCCAGCCAAGGAAACCACGGTGAAGAACTTCTCAAAAGCAAATTTCACACTTCTCAAAACTGAGGTGGAATCCTTCAAAGCCCCCGGACCAGTGGACAATATGGCCCAAAATGCAGAATCCTTTACAAAAGCATTCTATGGACACCTACAGGAATGCATGGAGCATGCTATCCCAAATAAAACCAAGACTCACTCCTCCAAAGGCAAGAGACCTGTCTGGTGGACCCCGGCCATAAATAAGCTATACAACAGAAGGAGAAAGCTACTGCATGACAGAGCAAAATCCCAAAAAAGGAAGGCCTCACTGATCAGTACTAGCAAGAAAGTACGATCCCTCATAAAATCTTCTAAGGCCAGCTTTGAAAGAAAAATTGCACAAGACACTAAAGATAATCAGAAGGCCTTATTTAGTTATGTCAGAAACCTGGGAGGCAACTCCCAGATATTCTCTGAGTTAGTGCAAAATGATAAAAAATTCACTGAACCCACAGACATTGCCAACATCCTGGCAGAAAGGTTCAGTGCAAACTCCCCCCCCCCTTCCCCCACAAAAGAGCAAATGTCTATCCCAACAGAGTGTAGCCTTCCTGAGATCACAGATGCACAGGTGAGAGCTGCCCTCTCCAAAGCTAAAAACACAGCATCAATGGGACCAGACGGTGTACCGGGCAGTGTCTTACACGAGCTCCAAGAAGAACTAAACCCTCATATAAAGTCACTGTTCATTCTCAGCCTTACTACAGGATATGTTCCCAAGGAATGGCATACAGCAACAGTGGCCCCACTCCACAAAGGTGGTGCCACAACAGACCCCGGAAACTATCGCCCTATAAGGCTGACTAGCCTGGTCTGCAAAGCTATGGAATGTATCATCATGGAAATCATAAACAAAAACATTGCGAACCTCCAGACACTGGATCCTATCCAATTCGGCTTTGTTAAGGGCAGATCTTGCCTCTTGAACCTGGTCGACTTCTTTGAAACAGTTACCAAAGCCATAGATGCAGGACTAAGCTAGGCCTGCACGGAAGTTTAGTAAATCCAGGGGTATGTGTGTCACTCCCTTGGCAAGTTCACCTGTACCAGAGTTATAAAACTGAAACAGGTCAGATGTACAGCTCCTTCTGGCCATGAACTAATGTTGGTTACTGTCCCGGAGATTGTAGTCCTGTAGAAATATGACAAGATTTCCTCATCAGGATTCAGTCCATTACTTTCCCTGCCATTGATTGTTAAAATCATTGGCCTGTAGCTCCCTGGATCAACTTCTGTCCCCCAACTTTGCGTACAATGGTACCACAATTACTGTCCTCCAGCCCTCTGTCACTTCTGCACTAGTGAAGATTTCTGTCAAGGAGTCATCCCAGGCACTGGTCATATGTATGAGGACTCTGTGTAGTAGGCCATGTGGTCCTTGTGCTTAGCTCTCCTTAAGAACAGTCAGTTCCCTCTCAATCCTCTTATTATCATTATTGGTATGGGACATTGTTCTCAGATCTGCAGTGGACCACACACCTACTGCTATGAATATTGCCATATGTCTACATGGATATTAGACACTATATGGTGCATGCATGACTTACCACCTTACTAGGAGGACCACTTGCACTAGAAAATAGTGTACTTATGAATTGCTGTAGTCATCTGGTCTTGCTGAAGCAGCAGATCATCATGAAGATGCTTGATTTGCATGCTTAAGACATCCTGAGACAGTACAAATGTCTCTGTCAGTGGACAGTGGTATCACATTCATTAACTACAGAACCCTGAAGTCCCACATTATCTGTGTGTTATACAGTGGCATTAAGCATGGAAAATGCAGCACTGTGCAGTCCTTTCAAAGCTTGTGTGAGGGCCTCAGCAGTAGTCAGCAGCTGAAGCATATCAGAATTTGCAGTCATGAGCAGCAAGGCTGCTATGTAGGCTGGATGGGTCTGAAGTCAATCAGTGTTCATTTTCATAAGTTCACAATTATATACTAGGCTAATGACAACCAGGGTTTGTATAAGTGTAACAAGAAAGGTAAACCAGGGCAGGTAGATGAAGACTGGTTAAACAGAAGTGAAACAATCCAAGTAGAAGAGCAACCAGTCAACACAGCTGAATCCAATGAAGTAGCAGTTCCAAAGTTTAATTTTTCTGCTGTTTTATTAAACTCTTTATAAGTATAACCATGCAACCCAACCTAGTTGTGTCCCCATGTAATATGGGTATCTATTTAGAAGGGTATGCTAGTGAGGAGGTTGCTAAAGGTTTTGTGGGGGGAGGGGGTATGTTAGTTAAGGAATATTTACTGTGGGGCTCTGTTTATCAGAGACATGGGGCCAGACCGGAGGTGAATTTTTGATTTCCCATCTAATGGTCAGGGTTACATTTGAATAGGGTCAGGGATAGACTGTGCTTCACATAGATAGAGAGCCTGTTCCAGAGCATGGAGATCATTTGAGATACATATCTGTCTCACCAGCATGTTCTATTTATGTCACAGGCAAAGTTTAAATCCTTGGATATAGTGCTTCTAGTGCTATTCATTTTGCAGATGTGCAAAAGATCCATCAGGGTGGATCTGATAATGCCTTATATGCCAGGCATAGATCACCTCTCAGTAACCTGTAGGAGACTGCATATAGAGATAGGACTTTAAGGTGATCAATGTAGGACAAAGTGCTAATACCCTAGATTCTCTTGGTAAGGAACCTCTGTGGGTGTTCTAACTGTTTCATATCATATGGTCAGGTACATGCTGAAGAAGGTATTGTACTCAATGATGGGTCTGATAAGGGATGAGAAAAGTGGTAGTATAACTTCCTTGGACCTGGATGCCATACCCTTACTTATAAGTTGGGTGGCATAAAATGATTTTCTTACTACCTTGGGTACATGTTAGTTGAAGGCCAGATTACTGCCTACATATATTCCCAGATCCCCAACTACTGAGTCAGCTAATAAAGTTTTCTTATCAATGGAGTAATTAACCTAGGTGGATGTTTTCCTAAAAGGCACTATAATGCACTTCTTGGCATTGAGTTTTAGTTTGCAGCTTTGGCATCAGTCATTTTTCTGTGTTAAACCCTCTTACATGATGTTAGTGGTGTGGGGGGAATCTGTAATAGCCCCCAATTTGCAGTCATCTGCAAACTTGTATAGCCAGAGGCCCTTGACATTGGTCGTGGCCTCTAAGAAGTAGATTGCAAACAGGACCAGGCCCCAATACTGAGCCCTGAGGTATTTTGCTGGTGACTAGTCTCTTGGTGAAGGTGGTCTCTCCAATCCTAACTTCTTCGGTCCTATTAGTGAGCCATCTGACAATCCAGCAAATTATATAGGGATTTATGCCCAGTTTGGTGAGTTTGTCAACAATACTTGAGTAGGGTATTGTATCGAACACCACAGCCAGTTCTAGATAGGCAGTATGCACTGTTTTCTCCATATCCACTGACAAGGTCACCCTCTCAAAAAAGTCTTCTAGGTTAAGTAGCCATGACCTTCCTTTGACAAAACCAAACTCAGATGGGTCCAGCATCTGTAGATTGCCAATGTCTTTGCTAATCATTTCCATGATAATTCATTCCATGGCTTTGCATATTAGACTACTCATGACTAATGGGTCTATATTTTCTGGGGTCGATTGATGTTCCACCCTTGTGAAGAGGGATGACTGTTACAGTTCTCCACTCATGTGGTACATACCCTGTTTTGAGGCTGTACTTGAAAGGTGACTGAAGTGGTCCTGTTAGGTTTCAAATTATTTAAAATGCAACTCGTGATATTGTCTATGCCCACTGAGGCTATGTTTTTGGCCTTAGCAAGTGCCACCATAACCTGATCCCTGTTAATAGTTGGGGGGTATGCTCATAGGGAGGCATGGGAAGAGCTATGTTCCTCTGCTGTGTAAAGGTGTTACCATTTATCACCATTTCAGCCCAGTACTGTGTGTTACCTTTAAGGTTTCAGACATAGCTGTAGAAGGCCTTGTGATTGTCTTTAGCCTGAGAGACTATCTTGACCTTGTAATTCACCATGTTTAATTTAATTAGTCCTCTTACTTTCTTGTTTAGCTTAATTAATAGGCTCTTATCATTATGAGAGTTGATCTTTTTGATTTTGGCCATGATTTTTTTTCTTTTGTCATATACCTTGTAAAGGTTAGGATTCCACCAGTGTGGCTTGTTTTTGAGGCTTGTTTTGGTCTTTCTTCTGGTAGGTACAGTAGCCTTTATTCAGCTACTTACATGGTTGTACAGGGCTTCTATGAACAGCTCTGCAGAAGGTTGCTGTGAACACAGGGTTAAGAGGGGCATTGGATTTTGACAAACTGTCACTTAAGAAGATGCAGTTTGCTTTAGAATAGTTCCTAAATGTTATAGGTTTTGTTGGTTTTCCATGTTAATTGTTAAGCAGCACCCAATTCAGATGGGAATGGAAGATGAAGGATGTATTGGTATAGAAGAGGCAAATCAGGATGAAATAAGTTTTAGAGGACACCCCGTTGAAGAGATCTGACAGAATTGCCAGTCGAAGTACACCCCAACAGCAGAGCTGGACCATTTGGGACAACAACTTTACAGGTCGTTAAAGAATGAGAATAGACAAGGGCAGGTGGAGATAACTTATGAAGTTGTTTTACTTCAAGAGCACATTATATCAGGTAACTTTAAACTGTTTAATTTAAGTTCTGTGGTTGTGACCGAAGGGATATTTGTATTGTGCCAAATTTTATTTTGGATTTAGTGACAGCTTTGATGCAATTGAAGTTATTTACCAGGGGCCTGAATTTAAAACTCTTTTTGCACCAAGAAGTAAAGAGTTGAATAGTTTGTTTATTAAAAGCAAAAGTGTTTTCATTCTTCCTCAACACTCGATGGGGGTAGCATTTCAGAAATTCTGTAAGGAGCAGGTTAGATATATATCCTCACAGAAAAGTATATTTAGAGATAATTTACTTGAAAATGAGTGGTTGGCCTTGGATGAATTCGTCCACAACAAAAATGTATAAGTTATGAAGCCTGACAAAAGAGGGGTGTTATAATCATGGACGCTATGAATTGCTCTTTAAAGATGTTGGATCTGTTATCAGATGATGTTGCATATTCTAGGGTGAAAAAAATAAAATTAACATTTCTTATAGGAAGATTGATTATTGTTGTATGGCATGCTGATAAAGGGTTCTATTGATCATAGGTTCATAGAGTAGTACGAAGCTAACTGCCCTTGTTGGCCATTTTAAGCCTAGCCAATTACCCCACGTGAGAATCAAACCCTGCATCTTATGTCTGCAAGGTAAACACCTTAACCATTATGCCAACCTTGCACCCAAATAATCAGCCCTTGAACCCTGGACCCTGTACACCATAGCAACAGCAATTTACCACTTAGCTATCTGAACTACTATGTTACTTTTGACTTTGTTTCTGTTAAGAACCCAGTAATTCCAGCTATTTTTGACATCCATAAGATTCACAAAAATTCAATGGAATCCCCCCATGAGACCAATTGTGGCTGTGAAATTTTCTAAGACTGTAGCCTTAGCGGTTTATATCAATGGATGTGCTAAGTATATGTTATTTAGTAAAGCTCATATTTTACTTGATTCTTGGAATCTTTTGAAATGTTTAAGGTTGATGTTTTGTGACTGTGGACATTATCAGTTTGTTTTGTATTATACCACATCATGTAGGACTGGAAGGGTTTTATAACATGATGATAAGATGTAATGACTTTTCTAGCCAAGAGATTAATGTTTTGGAATGGATTTTAGAATTGATATTTAAAAACAATTTTATTTATTAGCAGGGGAGTATTTCCACCACACGTCCAGGGCTTTGCCATGGGGCAGTATGCACTTCCTGTATACTAATGTGGTTTTGTCTGCTTGGGAAGGCCAACATATTTTTCCTTCAGAATATTTTGTTACCATATATGCTTATTTAAGGTTCCTTAATGATATCCTGGTTTTGTGGAAAGGAAATGAGATCCAGTTGTATGCTTTTATTTATTATTTAGAAAATACTACTGATTTTTGAAATTCACTTATCAGCTTTGTAGTAGTAAGATTAGCTATTTATATACAACACTAGGGAAGGATACGTCCAAAGGTCAATTTACATCTAATTTATATAGAATGGATACATTTTCAAATGCATATTTGCATTATGATAGTTGCTACCCCATACTTAATATGGGCTGTAGTAAAAGGGCAACTGGTACATGCATCAAGTTTTATTAGTGAAAATAGTTGGTTTGTTGCACAACTGGAGTATTTAGTTGCCATGTTTAGGGAGAGAGGTTACCCGCAATATATTTTGGAAGTAGTTAAGAAAGATGTAATTGAGGGAAGATCAAGTAGACTTGCACCACTGTTAAGGTTTCAGGGGATGGAAAAGACAATTGTGTGGTTAGTACAAATGGGGACACAAAATTAGCTCTAGTATTTTAATTTGGTACTGCCTCTTACACATTTGTGAAAGAGGTTTAGAAGACATAGGAGATTGTATTTACACAATATTTAAAGGACAAAATAGGCGAATATCCCGTAACAGTTTAAGTAAAGGCAGAAATATTAAAAACAGTTTGAAAAGTGTTGCCCAAACTGGATTGTCATCAGTAAAAGGTAAAAAGATGAGTAAGTCTGGCAAGTGCAAATATTGTAGATTTGTAAATGATGGACCTTATGTAAGTGTTACTCATTATGAGAAAACTATAGTATGTCTAGGGGGATATAATTGTGACACAACTGGTGTGGTATATTTGGTATATTTGGTATCTTGTACCACCTGCCCAGCCTTTTATATGAAAAAGACACCTAGGAGATTAAAACACAGAATAAAAAAACATATATATGATATCAGGAAAAAGAAGTTTACAAATGCCCTGAGGAACCATGCAGTTAGTTGTTGTACAATTAGTAAATTAATTTTTTCAGTATAAATAAGGATAATCAGAATGAGAGGGATGGTTATTTTGAAACACTGTTGGAGCTTAAGGAACTGGCTTGGCAGTTGTGATTAAATGTCAGTGTAAAACCAGAAATAAATAACTATATTTATAATTCCAGTATTTTGAAATACAGAGCCACTATTTTTAAGAATTTTACATTGTGGTACTATTTTCAAACCATTGAGATGGGTAGGGCAGTAGAAGTTAAATGCATTGCGGTAATATTTTTAAAATGTTATTCATTATATATATATATATATATATATATATATATATATATATATATATATATATATATATATATATATATATATATGTCTACCTGATATTATCTAAAACTCACTTTACCAAACTGCAAAAAGATGAGAAACTTTGCCAAAGGCTCAATTTTTTGAACATACACACCACTGGAGTTTTACTCTGGGAAAGGAGCACCTGGCCACCATGGGGAAATTTGCCCTTTTCCCCACTTTACTGCAATCTTGTAGTTGGTATATTTAGCTCAGGGATGGTGTGATATGCTCCAGTGTGTTTGTTTTTACCTGGTGGCCAAGTGTCTCCTTTCCCAGAGTAAAACTCCAGTGATGTGCATGTTTGACAAATTGCATCTTGCAATTTTATTAATGTTTATTTTAACGGCATTACTTTCATATATGTATATTTTTTATAGGAAGAAATAAGATGTAGTATAGAAGATGCAGGAATTAAGATTTGGTCATTTTAAATGTGTTTAAATGAATTAATTGGGCGATTTCTTGGAGAGGAGTGTTTAGATATATGAGGCTGTAATGGTAGCATGATTTTAACTCCGAGGAAATCCCTGGAAGTACATATCAGGATGAAAGCACTTAGTTTGTTGTTTTAGTTTGTTGTTTGTGTAATTATAATAATAATAAAATTATGGAATGTTGAAAATCCAAGTGGAACAGGATTTTTTTATACTTATTGCTAATATTGATTGAGAAACCTCCACTTTTATTCCCTGTCTGTGTGGCTTGTGGTCTAAATGAGTGGAAATGTGTGGAAGGCACTGAAGCCTTATACTACTAGAGAATGTTGTGTTGCTTTAAACCATGTCTCATTATAAGTTTGTATGTATGTACTAGGCTAGTGGCCCTGGAGCCTTTACAAGCCTAGCCCAAAAAATTGCCCAGGCACTGTACCACCTGATGTTAGTTCACAGTGCCCCTATCCAGTAGAGCAACTGGAGTGAATCCTGGGATGAACTTTCTGTTACCCATCCACTTGCCAAGATTTCTTGAAGAGGGCCAGTAAGGTGCTTTGCTTGACATGAATGGGAAGCTTATTCCAGAGTATGTGCAGTCTTTGGGAGATAAACCTGTCCCTTCAGCATGTTCTGTTAATTGTGGTAATGAGGTTGTGATCACTGGAGCGTGTAGCATGGGGGGGGGGGCTGGGATTTCTTTAGGTGTAACATTTGAAGTTGGGCTGGGTCAGACATGGCTTTGTAAGTCAAGCACAGATCACCTCTAAGTAGACGATAAGAGAATGAGAACAGCTGAAGTTTCTTGAGTCTGTCCATGTAGAACATGTGCTTAAGGCCTAAGATCCTTTTTGTGAGGTACTTTTGTGGCCTCCCCAGCTGTTGTAGGTGTCTGGTCAGGTACATGCCAAACGGGGTGTTATATTCAATGACTGGTCTAATGAGGGGTGAGTAGAGAGGGATGATGACCTCTTTCTTCCTGGATGAGAAACCTTTGGTTATAAGATGTGCCATGTAGAAGGACTTTCTGACCACAGTGATAATGTGGTGGTCGAAGGTGAGGTGGCTGTTGACCTGGGTACTCAGATCTCTTATGACCCCTTCACTGTACAGTGGGCTCCCATCAACATGGCAATTTGTGGGAACTGAGTTTTTTCCAAAGGGGATGATAATGTATTTTTTGGCATTAAGTTTCAGGCCATGGTTCCAACACCAGTCATTAGTCTCAGAGAGGCCCTTTTGTAGAATGCATTACTTGGGGAGTTGATAATGACTCCTAGCTTGTAGTCATCAGTGAACTTGGTCAGTCAGAGTCCTTCTGTGTTGGCCTGGACTTCTGTGAAGTAGATGCCAAACATGAAAGGGTCCAGGACCCAGCCCTGTGGGACTTCACTCATGACTGGTCGACAGTCTGAGTTGCAATCCACAGCTTTCACTCTGTGGGTCCTGTCTGTGAGCCAATTTGCAACCCACCTAGTGACGTAAGGACTGATACCTAGTTTGGTGAGTTTATCAATGACACCTGAGTTGGAAATGGTATCAAAGGCCTTGGCCAGGTCAAGGTAGGCTGTATGCACTGCCTTATCCTGATCCACATCCTTGGTGACTACCCCGAAGAAACTAACCAGGTTCAGCAGGCAGGATCTTCCCTTGACAAAGGTAAACTGTGTGGGGTCAAGAGTTTGGAGATTGCCTATATTGTTGCTAAGCAGGTCCATGATGATGCACTCCATAGCTTTGCATACCAGACTCATCAGGCTAATGGGGCAATAGTTTGCAGGGTCTGTAGTTGCTCCCACTTTATGGAGTGGGATGAGTGTAGCAGTGCACCATTCATTATGGACATAGCCTGAGGTAAGGCTGTGACTGAGCAGGGCACACAGATGTGGTGCCAGTTCATTTTGTAGCTCATGTAGGATGCAGCCAGGGATATTATCAGGTCCCATGGATGTTGTATTCTTGGCTTTAGGCAATGCAGCTTTTACCTGTGTTGCAGAAATGGTGGGTACCCGACTTTCTTCTGGTATTCTGATAGGGCCCTTGGGGGGAGAGGTAAAGTTGGCACTGAAACTGTCAGTCAGTATGTTGGCTATATCTGTTGGCTCAGTATTCCAGAGTATGTGCAGTCTTTGGGAGATAAACCTGTCCCTTCAGCATGTTCTGTTAATTGTGGTAATGAGGTTGTGATCACTGGAGCGTGTGGCATGGGGGGGGGGGGATGGGATTTCTTTAGGTGTAACATTTGAAGTTGGGCTGGGTCAGACATGGCTTTGTAAGTCAAGCACAGATCACCTCTAAGTAGACGATAAGAGAATGAGAACAGCTGAAGTTTCTTGAGTCTGTCCATGTAGAACATGTGCTTAAGGCCTAAGATCCTTTTTGTGAGGTACTTTTGTGGCCTCCCCAGCTGTTGTAGGTGTCTGGTCAAGTACATGCCAAACGGGGTGTTATATTCAATGATTGGTCTAATGAGGGGTGAGTAGAGAGGGATGATGACCTCTTTCTTCCTGGATGAGAAACCTTTGGTTATAAAATGTGCCATGTAGAAGGACTTTCTGACCACAGTGGTAATGTGGTGGTCGAAGGTGAGGTGGCTGTTGACCTGGGTACTCAGATCTCTTATGACCCCTTCACTGTTCAGTGGGCTCCCATCAACATGGCAATTTGTGGGAACTGAGTTTTTTCCAAAGGGGATGATAATGTATTTTTTGGCATTAAGCTTCAGGCCATGGTTCCAACACCAGTCATTAGTCTCAGAGAGGCCCTTTTGTAGGATGCATTACTTGGGGAGTTGATAATGACTCCTAGCTTGTAGTCATCAGTGAACTTGGTCAGCCAGAGTCCTTCTGTGTTGGCCTGGACTTCTGAGAAGTAGATGCCAAACATGAAAGGGTCCAGGACCCAGCCCTGTGGGACTTCACTCATGACTGGTCGACAGTCTGAGTTGCAATCCACAGCTTTCACTCTGTGGGTCTTGTCTGTGAGCCAATTTGCAACCCACCTAGTGACGTAAGGACTGATACCTAGTTTGGTGAGTTTATCAATGACACCTGAGCGGGAAATGGTATCAAAGGCCTTGGCCAGGTCAAGGTAGGCTGTATGCACTGCCTTATCCTGATCCACATCCTTGGTGACTACCCCGAAGAAACCAACCAGGTTCAGCAGGCAGGATCTTCCCTTGACAAAGGTAAACTGTGTGGGGTCAAGAGTTTGGAGATTGCCTATATTGTTGCTAAGCAGGTCCATGATGATGCACTCCATAGCTTTGCATACCAGACTCATCAGGCTAATGGGGCAATAGTTTGCAGGGTCTGTAGTTGCTCCCACTTTATGGAGTGGGATGAGTGTAGCAGTGCACCATTCATTATGGACATAGCCTGAGGTAAGGCTGTGACTGAGCAGGGCACACAGATGTGGTGCCAGTTCATTTTGTAGCTCATGTAGGATGCAGCCAGGGATATTATCAGGTCCCATGGATGCTGTATTCTTGGCTTTAGGCAATGCAGCTTTTACCTGTGTTGCAGAAATGGTGGGTACCCGACTTTCTTCTGGTATTCTGATAGGGCCCTTGGGGGGAGAGGTAAAGTTGGCACTGAATCTGTCAGCCAGTATGTTGGCTATATCTGTTGGCTCAGTATGGGAGGTGCCATTGTGCAATAACTCAGAGCAAATATGGGTATTGCCTTGGAGATTTTTGATATAGCTATAGAAGGCTTTGTGGTTGTTTTTGGTGTCAGATGCAATTCTGCTTTCATAGCTGGCTTTAGAGGATTTGATAAGGGATCTCAGCTTTTTGTTGAGACTGATAAGGGAGGTTTTCCAGTCTTGTGACTTCATTTTTTTCTGCAATAGTTTCTTCCTTCTGTTGTAGAGTTTATTGATGGCTGGAGACCACCAGATTGGCTTCCTTTTTTTGGAGGAGAGCTTCTTAGTTCTATTTGGTATGGCAAAGTCCATGCATTTGTGTACGTGCTCGTACAGTGCATTGGTGTATGATTCAGCAGTCATCCAGCTATTTTCCATTGGCATCGGTGCCGAGAGGTTAGCCACCTCTGTTTCTAGGAGCATAAAGTTAGCTTTAGAAAAGTTTTTCAGGGTGGTCACCTTAGCAGGGGTTGTAGGTGAGATGGAGATTTCCATGGTGATCAGTTTGTGGTTGGATTTAACCAGGGAGGAATTGACTATAGGTGTGGAACAACAGTCTCCCATGTTGGTGATAACCAGGTCAAGGATGTTGCTTCCTCTAGTAATGGTCAGAATAAGCTGGTCCAGGGCATTCTAAATGATAAATCCCAGAAAGCGTTGGGACTGTACATTGGTACTTGAATAGTTTTACCAGTTGATGGAAGGGTAGTTGAAGTCACCCAGTATGAGAGCATAGGGTTGGACCTTGATAGATTTCAGGGTGCTTAGGAACTACGAGTGAGAATCTAGGGACATGTTTGGTGTTCTGTAGAAGGCTATGGCTTGTACCACCATCTTACCCAGTGTTAGTTGTACCTGAAGTATCTCGGATGCAGGGCTATCAGTCTAGAGGTGTGCATATCTTTAAGAATATGGAGACACCACTGCCTTTGGAGTTTCTGGCCATATTCTGGGGCCGACAGGTATGGAATGAGTTGTAGCCTGGGAGTGCAGGGATGCTTTCTGCCTCTTTAAACCAGGTCTCCATTAAAGCACAGATGTCGACATTCTCCATTTTGAGGAGATCTTTGAGCGAGTGCATCTTGAGATTTAGACTTCTAGCATTGAGCAGCATGACCCTCAGATTGCATTTGTTTGTAGCTGTTATGGTGGAATTTTGATCTTTGGAACACTGCCTAAAAAGAACTATAGTGGTGGCAAGAGCCTTAGCCAGTACCCAGAATCCAAGGGATGACAGATGCAGGCCATCTCTGGTAAAGCATCAACGTCTGTTGATCATGTTGTCCCAGGCAGACATTTACTGGATCCCCTTAGAATGACACCAGAAACTTAGCCAATTGTTGAAGTCAATAATTTTCTGCTCATACTGTGGTATCATTCTGGGTGATGGTAGAATACTGCTCAGGGCTAGGGTCATACCTGCTGGGCCACGTAATCCAAGAGTTCCATCATATCTCTTTTTATGTAGTCTAGGGAAGTACTTCTCAGGTCATTCACACTCACATGGACAATGACTGAGTCATATTTGTACTTGTTGTGGAGTGACCTAAGTGCATGTGTTATGTGGTGGATCCTGGCACCTGATAGACAACTGACTGTCACCTTCTCCTTGTTCAACCTAGTGAGTGGGACATCAGTGTGCCTCACAATTGAGTCTCCTATGATTAGTATATTGGACAAAGTGTTTTGCCTTAAGGGCTTAGGTTGCGGCGCACACTGTGGTGGTGAGCTATGTGTTCTGTGGTTGGTGTTGTGTTGTGGTAGTCGAGTGCGTTTCTGTCTCGAGGGTCTCTGTTATTTGGGTAAATTTTTATGGAGCACCTACGCGAAGGTGGGTGTATGGTTTGTGTTTCTATGTGTGGGTTGTGGTGGTTAGTGTTTTGGAGGGCTGTGTGTTCTATGTAGTGAGTTGCAGGTGTTGATCTTCTCCTCTTGTCCAGCTAGTCTGGTCTTTGTTGGAGCATGCACTGCTTCCAGTTTGATGATATAAGTGCATTTTTCACATGTATGAGTGTTGGGAGGTAAGAAGGGAGGGTTGTCTGTGTACATTAGACAGTTGCCACACTGTCTCAGAATGCCCAAGTGCAACAGGTTAGCAGGATAAAGCACAGGAAATTGCCCTACAATCATACCTTAGTGGTGGTCATAACTAATAAGTGCTGGTGCTGCTACTGTGTAGGAACAGCTAGTGCTAATAGCACCTATGTGTGCTACAATAAATGCTACAAAAGCCTGGTAAAGTGCTAGCCAATTAAGCTAACTGAAGTGCAAAAAGTAAAAGAACAAGCATATTCTAAGGGAAAAATTGAAGAACAGACTTTCTGGCACTGGTAATAGTTTACCTTAGCTGAGCGCCACTGCATGGTGCGCAAACCCATGCAAACATGGACTTTTAAACCAGAAAGTTGAAATGTATGGAAAAGCTGCCCAAATGGCCAACAAACTACAATTTCTGGACCAAAAACCACTCCTCTTGTGGTAGATAGGCTACGTAGTGCTTACCACTTCCACTGATAGGCTAGAAGGCTTCCCTCCAGCACAGAAAGGTCTGGGGGCTCAGAAACTTACAAAACTGTCCGGGATACAGCAAATCTGTATCTGGACTAGACTAGTTACAGGAAAGGCGGGAAACAAGCTTAGAACTTTTTTTGTTGTTGTTTTTTTTTTTGCAGAAAAGCAGTTAAAACAGTAGCAAAAACACTTTAAATGCAGTACAAGCTAGCACACTTGAGTGTGTAGCAATATTAAGGCAAATGCAGTTTAAATAAATGCAGATAAATTAAAAACAAAACAAAACAAAAAAAAAAAACAAGCACAGAGAGCAGTAAATTATGAAAAAATCAAAATGCAGGCATTTAGAGTATCTCTTTCTCCTTCTTGTTGCTCTTGTAGTCTGCAGGACACCAAAACTGGATCCACAGAGTTTAAACAAGCACAAAGCCATGCAAACATGGGCTTTTAAACCCGAAAGTTGAAAAGGATGTAAAAACTGCCAAAATGGCCAATAAACTACAATTTCTGAGCCAGAAACCACCCCTCTCTGGTAGATAGGTTACCTAGTGCTTACCACTCTAGAATGCTTCCCTCCAACATAGAAAGGTCTGGGGGGGGGCTCAGAAACTTACAAAACAGTCCTGGATACAGCAAGTCTGTATCTGGACTAGACTACTTACAGGAAAGGTGGGAAACAAGCTTTGAACTTTTGTTTTTGTTTGTTTTTTTGCAGAAAAGCAGTTAAAACAGTAGCATAGACACTTTAAATGCAAAATAAGCTAACACACCTGAGTGTTCAGCAATATTAAGGCAAATACAGTTTAAATAAATGCATATAAATTAAAAACGACAAAAAACAAGTGGAGAAAGCAGTAAATTATGAAAAAAATCAAAATGGAGGCACTTAGAGTACAGTATCTCTTTCTCCTTCCTGTTGCTCTTGTAGTCTGTAGAACACCAAAACTGGATCTGCAGAACTTAAACAAGGTCAAACCTGGGCTTTTAAACCAGAAAGTTGAAAGGGATGGAAAAACTGCCCAAACGGCCACTAAACTACAATTTCTGGACCAGAAACCACTCCTATTCGGGTAGATAGGCTACCTAGTGCTTACCACTCCCATTGATCAACTTGAAGGCTTCCCTCCAACACAGAAAAGTCTTGGGGGCTCAGAAACTTATAAAACAGTCCTGGATACAGCAAATCTGTATCTGGACGAGACTAGTTACAGGGAAAGAGGGAAACAAGCTTAAATAGTTTATTTTTTCTGCAGAAAAGCAGTTAAAACCAGTAAAAAGCAGTTAAAACTGTAAAACACTTAAAAATACAGTATAAGCTAGCACACTTGACTGTGTAGCAATATTAAGGCAAATATAGTTTAAATAAATTCAGATAAATTAAAAACAATAATAAAAAAAAAACAAGTGCAGAGAGCAGTAAATTATGAAAAAATCAAAATGGAGACACTTAGAGTATCTCTTTTTCCTTCCTGTTACTCTTGTAGTCTGCAGGATGCCAACACTGGATCCATGGAGCTTAAACAAGTGCAAACCCGCTCAAACACGGGCAAAAGTGACATAGATGTCTATATTCTCCAGAGTGAGGACAGCTTGACAGCTTGTAGGGTGTGAAGTTTCTTGTTAAGGCTTCTAGCATTGAGCAGTAACACCTTTTGGATCCTTTGGGTTATATTTGCTAAGTTGGTACTTTTGTCAATTTGGCATTGCCTAAACAAAGTTTTAAATGGTTGGATAAAGTTTTATTCAATATTCAAAGCTTGGGGGGGGGGGCAGGTACAGCTAATCTTTATCAAAACAATGTGGTCTGTTAATCATGTCCTCTCATGTTGACAAAAATTGAATCCCCTGGAAAAGCATTTGTTAAAGTAAATCATTTTTTGTTCGTAATGTGGCATAATCCTTAATGAAGCTAGAATGCTGCTCAATGAAAGGCCCATAACTGTCTGAAACACATATTCAGAGAAATCTATAATGTCTCTCTTTGATTACTGGAGGGTAGCATATCAACAAATAACTGAGTTCAGCCCTGCAGGTCATGCCTTCACATGGTCACATTTTGCATATGGGCACAAGTCATATGGTGGCCAGCACCGGATGCCTTGGCAGGTGCTGGCCACATCGATACCTGTCCCAAGCCAGTGAGCTGCAATACAACACATCTGTAAAAAGCATATCTATAGGTACTGCAGATGTCACTGCTGATGGCAGTAGTACAATCCATCCATCCTGTATACCCTTAACCCACCACAGTAATAATGCTGCTGGCTGTGTGATTTTTATTTTTGTTGGTGTTTTATCTGTATTTCATGATTTCCTCCCTAACATTTTTCTTAACAATTATAAATGCATGTTTGTACAACTGCATAGAGTTCTGCTGAGATTTGTTACTTACAAGTACATTGTCAATTAAAGTAGAAGTATATAAATTCTTAAAGTATTCAGGCAATAAATAAATAATTACATTAATGATATAATCAGTAAGTTTAACTACCTAATCAGTTCCTTTCAGGATAATAAAGATTTCTATAATCTTTTACTCAGTCCAGAGCAACCACAGCTACACTAGAAGTCAAATGCTGGGCAAGGGAGGAGCAGAATTCTGGAAGGCAATTAGTCATCACAAGAATCAGTCTCTCCTTCTTCTCAGTTAATAGGTTCATAGGTGATAACTAGACTAATGACTCTGGGGGATTTTTCAAGCCCATTGGAAATGGTGAGTGCCAACAGACTGAAAAAAGACAAAAACTATGGGAGAAAAGTGAATCTTGAAGATCACTCTCATCCTTTAAACTTCTTTTTTTACAAGAGGCAATCCATCCTGCACCACCCAATGTACGGGACAAGCCCCAATCCCTGAACTTTTATACTAACTGTTGCTCGTCTCATGTATTTAAACAAGACTATGAGGCTTTGGTGTTCATTTACGATGTTTATTACACACAAACACATCAGGATGGATGACTGGAACATAAAACTTAAACGAATTAGCTAACCGACTGACTGGTACACACATGCATGCTTTCACTCCAGCTGTTTACATAAAATAGCACTCTGCTTGCACGTTCTCAGTACTTATATGCACATGCTCACAGACTACTGTGGCTTTAAAGGTACAAAACACACACTATGATCTACATCCTCCTTCTTTGATTATTTTGTCATGCAAATGAAAAATGTCAGTCAGATATGCATGCAAATTATATAAACATATAAATCGGATTAGGTCTTGAGATACAATCTAACCTTGTTATATAATAATCAGTACTGGATTTAGGAACAGGAACAGTCACTGGGGAATGCTCTTCATTAGGAACTTTGGGGATACTTTAAGGAGCAGAAGATGAATTGTTCTCAGGAACAGGAACATTCGATAGCATACTCTGAGAATTAGAGTCTCCATTACAGAGAAGATGCTGTAACACTGGCTCAGACACCAGCAATAAATGTTTCCGATTCCATCTAAATTCCATTCCTTGTGACTCAATGATGTATGATCTCAGTTCTTCACATAGATGTTTCGCAAGTCCTACTCAATCAAAAACTTTTGCTGTCTGCATCCTCACTATCTCTCCTTCTTTTAATGGACTGGGAGGTTTGCTGGTTTTGTCATAATGGACTTTCTGTGACAAATGCTTTTTTATGAGTTGAACTTTTACTGCTTTGTTGTTTTTAGCACTTGGAATCAACAAATTCTTACTGATTGGTAGTGTAGTTCTGGTTTGTCTTGACATCAATCTCTGAGCAAGTGAACCAAATAAATTGTCTTGAGGAATGTTTCTGAGATTAAGAAAATTGAGAAAAATATCAGTATTTTCTCATTTGGATTTCTACAACAACTGTTTTGCACTTTGAACTACATGTTCAGCCAAGCCATTAGATTGTGGATACTCAGGACTACTAGTAACATAAACAAAGATCCATGTCTCAGCAAATCCTTTGAACTGTTGACTTGTAAACTGTGCACCATTGTCAGAAATGACTTTGTGTGGACTACCATGGACAGAAAAATGTCTCTTCAAGTTCGTAATGACAGTACTGGAAGTTAGGTTAGGGAGTAGGTTAATCACAAACTAATTAGTGTAAGAGTCTACTAATACCAAATAATGTTGACCATTCCATTTAAAAATATCTGTGACTACTGTCGACCAAGGTGGTTCAGGAATCTGGTTTAGCTGAAGTGGTTCTTTTTGTGGGTGAAGTTTAGTACTATAACAAATTGAACAAGCTGAGATTTCCTTCTCAGAATCTTTTGACACAGAAGGCCAAAATGCTAGTCCTCTCACCCCTCTTTTGGTAGAATCAGTTCCCGGGTGACCTTGATCTAAGATTTTAATATACTCTTGTTGCAAGGATTTTGGAATTACCACTTTTGAACTTTTCATGATGATACCATCTTCAATCAAAATCTCATCTCTATAAGGAAAATACTGACACACGAATAGTGGTAAACAAGATTGTTTGCCGGCCATCCATGAATGATAAAATGGTTCAACTTCTGGAGAACTGGATCTGAAGCTGTGTGATTTCTAAGCTCATTAAGATGTGTGGAAGAAATATTTCTCACTTCCATGACGTCATAATCAACTTTCTTGGGAAGAGCCTAGATGGCCAGCTGAGAGCAGTGAAATTTTAGAGCTCCATAAACTAGTAAAATAATATAGGGGAAATTTATTATTTTTGTGGAAAAAAGTCAAAATTCTATAGATAAATATCTAATCTATTTAATTATCAAATTTGGTGGGGTTATATAAAAAATTTCCTGTCAAAGAAACTTGGAGATGTTTTGAGTTATTGAAAATGAACAACTCAAGGAATTCTCATCTAGATGCTGCTCTGAAGAGAGAACTACAATTAATGATAACTACCTTACAGGAACTTTCACACAAAATGAATGGTTTTAAAGATGACTTAGAAAATCTCAAATTAAATTCTCAAAAACAGACTGATACTCTCAAGGAACTTTTACAACAAAATCAAACAAAAATAACCAACATAGAGACATCTCTAAATGACATTGAAGGGAGACTCAAGGTTGAAGAGGCACAACAAGAATACCTGCTTAATCAAAATGCTTGGCTGCTTAAAGTAGATGACTTAGAAAACAGGGAAAGGAGGAATAACATTAGGATCTTCGGATTGCCTGAGAACACTGAGGGTGATGACATTATTTCATGTTTAACTACTTGGATTCCTGACTTTTTAGACTTGAAAGAAGGTTTCTCCTATGGAATTGAGAGGGCACACAGAGCTCTAAAGAATCCTGCTTCCAACTCAACAAATACTTCACCTAGATCAATGGTCATAACATTTCTTTGATTCCTGGACAAGGAACTAACCTTAAAATCTGCTTGGAGAAAATCACCCTTAAAATACAATCAAAGCCTGATAAGGTTTGATAATGATTATTCTACAAGAATAATAGAACAAAGGAAGAAGGTCTGGCCAATAATAAAACTACTAAAACAAAATAACATTAAGACACAGCTTGCCTATCCAGCCAAGATAAAAATTCTCTTTGACAATGAGATGAGAACCTTTAATGACTTAGAAGATGCTTCTTTATTCATTAAAAATAATATAATTACTATCCTAGAAGAAATGTTACCAAGCGAAAAGATGACAAACCAGTGAAATAAAGCCTCGAGCCCAAAAAGAACCTCACCAAGCGATTAGTTCCTTAACGCAATTTTTATTATTTTCACAAGACAAAGCAGCGTTTTCGCTACACACAAAGGGTAGCTTCTTCAGAGAAAATGTATTAGAGCTAAAAACACACTCCTAAGTAAGTATCGTACTAGTACTGTGGTTACATCACTTCCTGGCTAGATCGAGTTTTGATATTTTAAAGTACCAGCAACACATTACGTTCTCATTAATAAAAACAACAGGTGAATAAAAACAACAAGCTAAACTAAAACATGAATGGCACGATTTAAACATCAGCAATTGCTTGGCTTATTAAATCAATTTTAATTTAATCAGGCCACTTAACAAAAGGCACAAAATCTGAATAAAAAATGTATTATAACAGAAAGCATGCATAAACTACATTTAACTAAAACCAAAATATATTTTCAATTTTAAATTTAGTATCAAGCTATGCCAAATCTAGTTATATACATCAAGCAATCTAAAAAATGCATAAAAAGAGAACCTATTTGTATTCTCTGACTTTTTTTTAAAATATATCTATCCATCCATAAGCCCTAAAGGCTCAACTAGTATATGTTAGACAATATCTTAAAAGCAGGTATCAGGGGAATCCGACTGGTCAATTCACATAAATTTGAGTGCGCTCAAAGGGGGTTCCATGAGGCTCCAACCTTCCAAAAGGAAGGTTGAGGCCGAATACCTATTTTCCTTATACAAGAAAACACCTTCAGGTAAAAGGGAGTATTCATGTAAACACATTAGAAGAAATGGAATGGATGCCTCCTTCTCTTAAAAGAATGAAAGAAACAAATCCTTGGATTGACGCTAGAAAGAAGAAACAAAAGACTGTTTCCAAAATAGCTGTCTCAAAAAAATTACTTTACAACTACTTCTCTCAAAGTATCAGCTGATATAAACTATCAATAGTAATGTTTGTAATGACTTGAAATGAATATGCATTTTAAGTATGTACTGTCAAAACAAAAAGTTTCTTTAACTACTGCAAAATAGTAATGTTTTATTCAAAATGACCTAAGAGTTCAACATTTTACACAAGTGCAAGTAGGTCAAGATGGGTTTTCTTATATATATATATATATATATATATATATATATATATATATATATAGCAAATTGTACTATTTATTTTAAAAACAGCTATATATTGTATAAACATGGTGTCTTTACTTTTTCTTTAACTCAATGAATACTTTCTTTACTTGGTTCAGTGATTTTAAATTTCAATAATATAGTTTCTTAATTAACAGTTTAGATGAGGTATTTTTTCATTTGAGTCATGCTTTTGTGTATTCAAATAATATTTCATTTAGTAGTGGTGTCTGTTAATTGTTTAAATACTCATTGCAAGGTTTTAATGACCCTCACAGTTAAATTACATTTCAGACACACAATCCATGTCTTTGTGTTGAGTTATAGCTGGCAAGACTCTGGTATAGTTATTTATTCATAACTAGTTTAAATGTAGCTATAATTAAATATGTTAGTTTCTGTAGCTGTTTGTGCAGTTTTAAAAATAAGATATGGCGCACAGGTATACTCTTGTGTCTAGCGGCTGATGGTGTGCTATCGTTCTCGTCACGGTTGTGCTGGGAATGTTTGTTTTACATTCAGAGTTTGATGCAAGCTTATTGTAGTGAGGAGAGACAGTTTTCTGGACTGTTTTGAGATGAATGAGGTGAGCAGCTAATGTCTGTAGATTAGCATTGGAACAGTAGGTATATACTTATGTGGACTGGGTCCAGGATAGAGTAACTGTGGAAACATAGGGCCTTTATTGGTAATTGATATGTCTTAGGGGAATTTTTTCTGTTACTTGTTTCCACGATGAGAAAGGGGGGGAAATTTGAGTTAAAAACTGTGATGATGTGAAGCTTTGCTTAATACGCTTCACGAGAACTTGGTTCACACGCCGCAGTAATACACATAGAAATAGCTTCCATTTAGGTTTCTTGGTAACAGAAACTGTGACATAAACGTTTAACGGCCCTGCGGAGCCTCCAGAACGCAACTTGGCATTCAGAAAGCCTCAGTGTTTAAGAGGTTGCTGATAATTTCATAACAGCTTTCAGGTACTCACTTAACACACACTTTCTCTTATCCAAATTGATTTTATCCCCAAACATGTGCAGCACTTTATTTTGCATTATATATTTACTCCATTGCTTATGTAAATAGGTGCACATAATTAGCACTATATATTATATTTTGATAAATAAAACTGCTTTTAAAGAGCCAGTAACTAGAATAATTATTTTATAACTTATGTTTTTTGATAAACATAGCAACTGTCCAAAAGGTACATAATAATTAATCAGTTGTTTAAATGCATATCGGAATGTTGTAATGACACTTTTAGTTAAACCTCATTTGCAGATATGTCATTAATGTTTTCTTTTGGTAATATTGGCTAGTAAGATTTTGGTATAGTTGCTTATCTGTAATATGCCCAAATACAGTTTTAATCAGATTTATTAAGTATTTTACCTATTCATGTATGTGGATGGAATTTATATGGTGTAAAAAATGCTCTGAGTCTAACGCCAGATGAGGTGCTACTGTTTTTGTCACTGAAGTGCTAAGGATGTTACTTTAGACTTGAACTGTATTGTTGGCGGATTGTAAGGAAGAGTGATAGGTTTCTGGTATGGCAAGGGGTTGAAGAGTATCACTCGTTAAAACTATAATTTTCAGTTTCCATGGAAACAGATAGTATGTATTTATGTTTATTGGATGCAACTTAGAGTGGTTGTAGTAGGGTAGAGCTGTTTTAGTCGGTGCAGAGTCATGGGGGTGTTAAAACTGTACTGAAGTGAAGCTTTTATATTGATTGTCACATGAGCTACTGGTACACATTATGCTTATACATTTACAGGAATAGACTCCATTTAGCTTTCCATGGTAATGAAAACCATGATGACAATGTACTGCGGCTCTGCGGTGCCTTTGAGATGAATCTAGACTTCTAGATTGCCTGTGTGTTTAAGAAGCTGTTGATAAGTTACGTGCCTTCATACAGACAATTTACAACTTACTATTTAGCTTATAGAAAATGCCATGCTATAGATAATATAAGTGTAGTACTATATATTAGTAGAATGCACTTCTGTTTCAAAGGATTAAGCAATATAGGTGAACTCATTACATTCTACATATAAATCTTCATTAAACAATAATGCTTGAGAAAAGTCAGTAATCAGAACAATCACTACAATTAATGGTCCATGAAAGAACTTAGCAATGGCCAAAATGTACACAATGGTTATGGAATAGATTAGCATAATTCTCTCTGTTAAACAATATACAATTGTTACACAAAGAAAACTAGTTTCATTGAATCTACATATTAAGTGACTGGATCTAGTAAATGGGGCCTGTTATATAACATCACCACTGTTTTAATTTACCATAAAGACATGCATAATATTGAACATCAAGAGGAAACAAGTTGATTTTTCATACAAGGATATGTGCACAACAAATGGGGTTAACTGTCTTATCTTGATTCTCAGTGTTTGAAACCCATCTTGACCTTGTAAAATATATAAGCTATTACCATGAGATTTAATGTTTTTATATATGATAATAAACTGGTAAAGGTGTTCAAGGGAAACAATAGAATACGGAAATTTAGGAAATGTCATAGAATGTAATTATTACATTCTGAATTAACTGTTTTGAGTTAACAATAGTCAATCTATAGAGATGAAACTGGAGTCAGAGTTGATTTGTATGATAGACAACTATAGGATGGTCATCATTAATAGTGGTCATTAAGCACAAACAGATATCTGTAGACTTAATTAATAACATCATATCTTCACATTAAGAAGAGCCATGTTGGAAAATTTTTTATATAAAAATGCGGGGAAATGAAAGGGATCTCTTGTATTTGAAAGGTATTATTTCTAATTAATGCATATATAACATAACTTTGTTGTTTTTAAGCAAGGTAGTAACAAAACAAAAATGATCATTTATATGTTAGTAAAGTACATAGTATGACCCCTGACATATTCAACTGATTATATTAATGTCTAAATATTAGATATAAAGTTTATTTTATCAGTTAAGTTTATGTAATACATTATTTAAGTTTGTTTTCTCATAACTTAGAGCACTATAACAGGATTACCGGATTTGCTGCCCAAAATTCTTACAAGTCCTATCACTGTCTCTCACTAAAAGAACTAAATTGACTTGAATTACCTAACCTGCTTCAATATAATCAGTTTTAGATTATTCACTCCATTCTCTACAAACCCACTTTCTGTCCAATTATCTCATCTTTAATCTCTCATTACCTACCCACTATATTACTCCACAGTTCTGAACAAGGCCTACTAAAAATCTACAAACCAAGGACCCAAATGGGTCACCTAGTCTATAGCTTTAACCCTTCCAAGGCCTGGAATAGCCTACCACTAGATATAAGATCCCTTGAACATACCAATCAATTCAAAACCGCTACAAAAATACCTTCATGAAAAATGGACCTACCAATCTAATTATCCCCTTTAAACACTCCCCTATAACCTTCTACTTCCCTTCTCTCTTCCTTCCCTTCAATAAACAAACTTACTACTTTATCTTCTCCTCTTGCTACATCACTGTACAAACATAACTAGTAAAATATTTCAGCTATGTAACTATTGCACTATTATGTATATAATATGTAATTATGAATGTATCCCTCTGATGAATGCATTTCTATATGTATTTCACTTGCCACAGTGTAATATATGACACTGTAATGCAGTAATGCTTGGTACTGACGACTATAATGTGTGGAACTGTAATGCAGTAATCTGTGGTAAGCCAGGGTACCTTTTTGGCTGGGCTTGTATAGGCCCCAGGGCTGATAGCCTAGTACCTACCTATGAACCTATGAATGTATTCTATATGTATTCAATATGTAAATTTTCTGTTTTTCAGTTGGAGCTTTTCTCCTTGGCCTCTGCTGAAAACGGGCAATTTTAGCCCAGTCAGACAAACCTGGTCAACAAATATAAAATACAATAACATAACTAAATAAATAGTTCTTGTTTTCATTAAAACTGGTGAATATGTTAGCTGACTATCTATGGATTTGCCTCTTTATTGCATTTTCAAACATGGCATCATTTATCATACTATGATTGATTTACACGTCATCTTCCTTACATGTAAATACTAATTGGATCTACAATAGGTAGATAATTCAAACTACGGCAGAATTATTGATTATTCTATTGAGAATAGTATAATCTGTTACAAATAAGGCAGATTTCTTTATCTATATTACAAATAATCTTCATATGATAGTATAGTTTATGGATGGATTGTCAAAGGTATGAGTAATGATCTGATGGACCTAGTTTTATCCATTAGATTAGGAATGTTTCGCATTCCATTGCTAGAATGGTTCTTAGTTATGTTAATAGTTGTTATTTTAATTTGGTTATTATACAAAAACTTATTTGGTAAGCCTGACCAATATAACACTTTATTGGCAAATACACAGAAAATGGAACTATCAATGTTTTTAAAAGTTTATTTTTTAACATAAGGATGCTATTGTCAGAGAAAATTGTTTAATAGTCACAATAAGAATAATGATATACTTTATAGATATTTCAAGATGAATTTAACATTATTATCTCTAAATACTAATGGCTTAAATAATCCTAGTAAGAGATCAAATCTACTGAAATATTTAAAACTGAACAAAGCACATGTAGTATTTCTTCAGAAAACTCAACTCAAAACAAATGACAGTTATAAATGGGACCCTAAGGATTATATGATTATCAACTGGCCCAATCTTCATATAAGACAAAGACAAAAGGGGTAACAATTCTATGGAAAATGAATGTAATCACCTCAAAAATTGTTTATAAACATGAAGATAAAGAAGGCCTTATGGCATTTGTAATAGTCAAATTTGATAATAGAATATGGACTCTAGTAAACTTATACTGATTCCCTGGAACTGGTAAGTGAACAGTCAAAAAAACATTTAGATTTTATCTCCATTATAAAGGTAACTTGATAATTGGAAGAGACTTTAACTGTATATTTGATGCATCTGAAACTACAAATAAGAGATCGCTGCATTCCTCTGCAGTTTCAAAAGCCTTAAATAAATTGGTAGAAATATTTCACTTAATAGATACTTTCAAACTAAAGGAAGATCGTTCTCTGTTGTTTTCCCATCAAGATCATAGATTTAGTACCCAAACTAGAATAGACAAAATATTTGTTGCCCATGACTTGAATTCAAAAATTACCAACTTTTCTATCATCCCCTGTTCCTTTTCAGATCATAACTCACTGATGCTAAACATCCAAAGTGGGTATAAACCATTAATCTCTAACACTAGAATCCCAGCATACATAACTAAAATTAAAGAGTTTAAACCCTGGTTGTTATCAGAATTACAGTTTTTTTTAGATATTAATTATGCTACAGAAATAAACAAAATAATACTACAGAAATAAAGAAAATAATGATTTGGGATTATTTAAAAGCATGCATATTTGGCTTTCAATTAGGAGGAAGTCAAAACTCTTTGGAGAATAAAAAGAAAACATAAGAATTATACGCAAAATATAATGAAATTCTAACACATAAAACTAGTTTAGCTTTAGAAAAATTAAAAATTAATTCCTTAGCCACTTCTAAATATTTACAGAATGTATCCACAAGAATCAAAACACAATCAAAAGCTAACAGCATCTAAAGCATCTATCATGAAAAGAAAGGGAAGAATGTCTCGGATATAAGTGACATTCTTGATGCTTTCAGACATCACTGTATGGAACACTTTCAAAAAGAGAATACACATATTGACCAGTTAAATCTAGATACAAATGTATCTAATATAAAAAAAAATCCAGGGAAATTGAAATTAGATTTACAAACACCCATATCCTATAAAGAAATTGCTGACAGAATAAAAGAGGGCAAAAATAATAAAGCCCCAGGTATATATGGTATAATTATGGAACTATATAAACTTTTTTCCTCCAATGATACTATCTCTCTTCCATAATACTCTATTAGTAATTCAATCACAAGCATTAAGACCTCCCTCTTGGAAATATTCATTAATTACCCCAATTCTAAAAGAAAACAAAATTCTAAATTTGTGTACCTCCTACAGACCTATATCATTATTGAATAATGACTATAACATTTTATGACTATATTAATCAATAGAATGAAAATTCCATTATCCAAAACTATAAATAATGATCAAACAGGATTGATATATCATAGACACATGCATGGCAATATTAAAAGGATAATTACCCTTATAGCTCATATAAATAAAGAAGATAAAGAAACACTTATAATTACCTTAGATATAGATAAAGCCATTGATTCCTTACATTGAGACTATCTATTCAAAGTTCTGATACTATCTGAATTTCCTAATTCCTTTGTACATCTTTTGAAGAATATATATACAAGCAATTTAGCATATGTCAAGCTAGGTCCTTTTACTTCTGAATCTATACATATAACAAAAGGTACTAAGCAAGGTTGTCCCATGTCACTGATTTTAGTTGTTTTAGCTATTGAAATATTGGCAGATTCAATATGCAATAATTTGAAAGTCAGAGGAATAGAGGTTTATGATCAATACAACTCTAAAGTAATGCTTTTTGCAGATGACATATTATTGACATTTTCTAATACTAGAGAGACTTTAGAAGAACTAGATATATTAATAGAGAAATTCTACAGGACTTTGGGACTCCATTTTAACAAATCAAAATCAAAGTTTTTTTTTTATTTTTAAATAAAAAAAGAACTACAAGCTAAGAGGAATCACATTATAGAGAAACAAGTACCCACTCTAAAATATTTAGGAATAGAGCTATGTAAAGATAACAAGGAACTTGTCTTAAAAAACTATAATAATATTACAAAAACAATAAAAACATGTGGAAAAATGGAATAAAATAATATTAACATTTGAAGATAGACTACAATTAATAAAAATGGTTTTACTACCTAAGATTCTGTATATAGCATTGGCTATGCAGTTTCTCCCAGAAAGGAATACACTTAAACAAGTTACTCATGTCTAATAACATTTTTATGGTATCCCAAAATAAATAGAATAGCCTTAATACATCATATTATACCATAGAAACAGGGAGGAATTAATTTTCCTGACATTGAAACATATATAAAGGCATCCGTATCTGAAACCATTATAGATTGGATAAATCCAAATTACTCTGCAAATTGGAAAGAATTATTAACTGTAATATTAATAAATGAGTTTGATTTACAGAAAAAATTCCAAATATTGGGTAAGTTCAATATACCCAGGAATATACTAAGTATCAGCTTGCAATATAATACATTGATTTTTTCAGAAAACTCATTAATACAAATATAGATTTAAAAATTTGGGTTGACATTTTAACACAACTCACAAAGAATTACGCACATAAGATAAATTGAGAAATAATTAATTCACGGGAACAGAAAGCATTTGTTTGTTGGTTTCAATGTATCAAAGACCTTAAAGTTCTGGATATACAAACAATAATAACATACAAAATTCCACAACAAGATTGGCTGATTATACAAAGTATTCTGTCATATTTGCAAGATTTATGCAGAATAATTATTAACTCTTCATTTAAAGAAATGCCTAAACTTATGAAATACTTATATGAAATCATATATAAGAATTTTGATATGGGAAATGGTATTTCGAAATTTTACAAACTATTGATAAAATACAAAACATATCCCAAAATAACATTTTGGAAATATATAACAAAAGGACACTCACTACAGTTAACTGAAGAAATCAAATAAAAAATCTTAATATTGATAAAATATACTTCTGTTACACAATACTGGAAAATATTTAATTTGACATGCTTATATAGAGCATTTTTAACCCCTGATAGCATTACTAAAGTTAATCTTTCCTCAATGTTGGAGGTGTGAACAAGTTCACAAAGCAGATTGGAATAATATTTTCTATGATTGGTAAAAACTAAACCATTCTGGAATGGTATATATAACTTTCTACAAGCTTTATTTAATGATTTGTTCATATTATCTAAAGCTCTTATATTGTTAAATGTGAATGAAGATACTCATTTGAACATGACGAATATGTATTTATTATGGACAATACTTGCAATATCAAGGAAGTGTATAACTAGAAGGTGGAATACAAATACTTTACCGACTCTGGAAGACTTCCATATCCTACTGAAGACTACAGCGCTGATGGAAATTAAAATTAAAGAACTGAGGGTTCATTCTAAGCCATTGCTGATCAACCCATGGAAGAAAGTCTTATCATTAATTGACACTATGCAATAATTGAACAGACATTCTCTGATAACCGATTGGTCACATCTACAAATAATGGTATAGATGGATTTATGTTATAAATATCAGGCTAATGTAAATAATGTACATAGTTATTTATATGTTATATACAACTATTATGGATGCCATTCAATTATATCTTGAAAATAAAAACCTTTTGAGCAAAAAAAAAAAAAATCAACTTTTTCATTTGCATGCCAGCCAGTGGTTTGCCTGGGTGATCTTGATGGAGTATCAGCAAGATAAAGAAGTTTGCCTTTTGTGTAAACCATATTGAAATTGTACTTTTGCAATTTTAACATCATGCATTGTAATCTATCTGGAGCCGCGTGCATAATGGTAACCAGAGGTTGGTGATCAGTCTCTTTTTGGATAGGTTGGCCATAAATATAATCACTGAACTTCAAACATGCAAACACTACTTCTAGAGGCTCTTTTTCAATTTGTGCATACTGCATCTCAGTTTGAATTAGGGTTCTAGGTGCATAGGCTACTGGTCTGCCCTCTTGAAGAACACCAAGACCATATTTTCAAGCATCCCAGGAAAGAGTAAATGGTTTGTGAACATCATAATATCTCAAAGTGGGTGGACTGACAATTTTCTGTTTCAGGGCATCAAATGCTCTTTGGTGTTGTTCCAACCAGGACCAAGTTACATTTTTCCACATCAGCTCTTGTAGTGGTACTGAAAGTTCACTTAAAATTTATTATTTATTTATTTATTTTATTTTATTATTTTATTTTACATTTCTTGACCGGGCTAGTCTAACTGGATATATGTCCATTTTCAGTAGAGGCCTGGGGAGAAAAGCTCCAAGCATTAGCAGTGACAAAGATTACAATATACAGTAATAGTCAAAATAAATTACAGAGCATTGTTACATTGAGGTTGAGATAAGTTATACAGAGTCCTTAGTAGGTTAAAACTAAGATCAAATACTGAGAGCAATCATTTGTGAGAGAGCAATCAAGAAAGAAAAAAAAATATTTAATTCTAAAAATTTCTTAAATTATTATTTTTTTTTTGTTACAGGTATGTGACATAGAACAGTGGAGTATAGAAGTGTAAGGAGAGCAAAAAAGGGAAAAGAGATAACAGTCAGGGTATATCAGTCAGGGTTAGAGCAGGGACAAAGCCACTGAGTTTTAAGATATTCTTTAAGATGCTTTTTAAAGAGGTGAGTGGAAGCAAGAGATGAAAGTTCACTAGGAAGCTGGTTCCATCTTTTTCCTACTGTGTTGGCGAAAAGTGAGTCCCCAGGTTTGTTGTTAGATTTAATAGTGGAGACTAGAATCTTGTTAGCTGAGCATAGAGTTGCAAGATTTTTGGAGGGGTAATCAGATTAATAAGGATTGGGGTATTATTAGGGTGATAAAGGATCTTTTGGGTAATAACAAGTTGTTGACAAAGTAGTAGGTTCTGCAGTTCTAACCATCCCAGTTGTTTGAGGTTGTGACAGTGGTGAGTTCTGAAAGGGGTGCCAGTGGTAAATCTGGCTATGTTATTATAACTGGTAGAAAGTTTGGTGAGGTTGTTTCTAGATAGGTTGGTATATATCGCAGAAGCATAGAACAGGGTAGAGATCAGGTGAGTCTGGGCAATAGTGATTCTGGCTGAAGAGGTAAGGAAGGGTTTGATTCTATAAAGGGTGCCTAGTTTTTTGTTGACAGACTTTATTGTAGAATTAATATGGCCATCATAGCTAAGGTTGTTATCAACTGTTACTCCCAGTAGATGGGTTGTAGTGTCAGTGGATATGTTAGTTCCATTGTTAGAGGTTACTGTGAAGTGTAGATGAGGTGACTTATGAGTAGGAGCAAAGAGCAATAATTTTGTTTTTTGGGGGTTTAAAAGGAGACAGTGTTGCATAAACCAATTTCAACACTGTCAAATACTGTTTGAGTGAGGGACTGGAGAGAGGTTATGGGCGTGGCTGAACAAATTAAAGTTGAGTAATCTACATATTGTATGCAGGTGGCTTGAGGAATTTTGGTATGTAGATCATTAATAAACAATGAAAAGAGAAGGGGTCCTAATATAGAGCCTTGTGGTACTCCAATGTTTACAGGGAGGGAAGTAGAGAGATTATTGTCCCAAAGTACTGCTTGCTATCTGTTTTCAAGACAGGATTTAAACCGATGTAGTGCTTGTGTGTCGAGTGATTGGGCTTTTAGTATGTCAATAAGCATGTTATGGTTCACCATATTGAAGGCTTTCAAAAGGTCAGTAAATAGTGCAGAGGAGAAAGTGTTATTGTTACAATTTTTGTTTATACAGTCAGAAAAGGATAGCAGGGCAGTTGTTGTGCTATGGAATGTCCTGAAGCCATACTGGCAGATGGCAAGTAAATTGTTATGGAGAAGGTGGGCAAGTAGTTGTTTGTGTATACACTTCTCCATTATTTTAGCTATTGGAGAGAGTAAAGGCGATAGGCCGAAAGTTGGAGAGCTCGGTAGATGATCCACCTTTGTGAAGAGGGATGATGTGAGATACTTTCCATATGGAAGGTCATGAATGAATAAGGAATGAATAAATCATAAATGAACTTGCTTAAATAGTTGACCATGCCAAGAAAACATTTTAAAGATAGGCATTGTCTGGAGCTGGCATCTCAAGAATAGCAGCTTGCTTGGACGGATCCGGTCGTAAACCTGAATTGGTAAACAAATGACTCACATAGTGACTTCTTTCAGCCTGAATTTACATTTCTGAAGATTCAGTTTAAGATTCACTTCACAAGCATGATCCAGACCTTTCCTGAAGTTTCTATCATGTTTGACTTCACCATTGGCTCATACAAGACTATCATCTACTATAATAGCACATGGATAACCAGAAAAAGTTTGTTCCATTGCATGTTGAAAGACTTTACTCCCAGAATTTATTCCAAATGGCATTCTTAAAAATCTGTACCTTCCAAATAGTGTACTGAAAGTGGTTAGCAATGAAGATTTTAGATCAAGCAAAATTTGCCAAAATGAACTCTTTGCATCTAAGACAGAAAAATACAGTGACATTTGTCATGAGAGCAGCAACTTCTTCAACTTTACGCATCAGATGATGAGGTTGTTTAAGTGCTTTGTTTAAATCTCTTGGATTAATGCATATTTGAATGTCATCTGAGCTTTTTTATGAGCTGCTACCATGAAGGATACCCATTCATTTGTTTTTTTCTACTGAAGAAATTACTCCTAAATGCAACATTCTGTCTACCTGTGCTTTTACTTTGCTCTTCATTGCTACTGGAACTTTCTGTGCTGGTCCGACAACTGGGCTTACCTTCTGGTCTAACTTCATGGAGTACACAACTGGGAGTTTTCCAAGCTCACCTTTGAAAATATCAGCATATTAAAAAAATATATAATGTGCGAAACCTTTGTTGCTATTCATGCTTTCATGGTGGGCTTTGGTATTAAATGAAATTAGTCTCATTTTCAAATTATCTTTGAGGCCTAACAATGACTGCAGGCATGTGTGTGTGTCTGTGTTTGTGTGAGTGTGTGTGTGTGTGTGTGTGTGTGTGTGTGTGTGTGTGTGTGTGTGTGTGTGTGTGTGTGTGTGTGTGTGTGTGTGTGTATGCTGCTGCTGTGTGACTCTTACATGTCCACTGGGGATCCGTACAGATCCCTGAATGGCAACATCACCGAAACAGATTCGGCCGGGCATACTTGCGCGAAAGTGCTTTTCACAGAAGAAGCACTTTTGCGTAAGTATGCCTGTTGCAGAGATTGTACTATGGTGCGGATAAGGGAAGATTCCCTTTTCCCCACTGCAGTGAGAACCCTCCCCCCACATGGGGGATGCAGGGGGGTTTGCCTCTCTGCAAAAATGTAAATTTAATATAATATATATATATATATATATATATATATATATATATATATATATATATTTTAACACACTTTAACGAAAGCGCTTTTTTGGTGAAAGTGCTATCATTAAAGTGTGTTCAGTGATTGTGGATTCGGACTATTAAACTTTCGTTCAATAGTCCTAGATCCATCCACCGGAGGTAGTGGTGCACTTATGCAAAATGCTAACACCTTGCAGGGCTTACACACTGCCTGGTTTGTCCCCATGTATAGCTATGCCATGTTCAGTGTAAGCATGTTAATGCTGGTACAGGGAGCATACTCTCCCCCACTACCTGTCACACAGACAAGAGGACACAGGTATGGAACTGTGACTTTTATCTGTTGTTTCTGAATATTGCCTTGCACTTGTCACAGTTCTCTGATTTGTGTTTTCTATTTCAGTATGAGCAAAATTTGACAGCAATTGTGATCCCTACCTAACGAAGCAGTAAATGCTATACGCAAGCCACAGTTGCAGTCACTAATGCAGGTGTATACATTAAATGTATACCTTCCAATGTCCGGATGGTTCACTTATGGAAAACTTCCCATGATATCTCATCACTTCAGGGCTGGTGATGGATTTGTTTAGCAGACTCCTACACCATGTCCCATCCTTGATGAAGCTGTTACTGTGGGGCATGAAGTCTATTAGGCTAGGAGTGCCTCACCAGAGTATGGCCTTAGACACACTTACCAGGAAGTACTCCTGGTCACTTTTCTGCAGTGACCCAGACTAAGACCAAGCAGGTGGTGGAAGCTGCAACAGATGGAGAAACGGGTAGGTGTTTGGCCTTTATTGAGATCCTCCTGCACTTTATAGCAAATTTTATCACCTGGCCAGCTCCTACCATATGGCAACCATGATAAATCATCATGAGGTGATGGCTCCCTATGCCTCTCTGTGGTGGAGTAACAAGGAGAAAACTGCTCCAGCTAAATATGCCCCTTCTTTTTATGTCATGCCCCACACTGTGTGTGTTTTCCAGCCCTTGTTACCATATGTATGTCATTTGTTTGTTTCCATTCTTCCCATGTCTTGCCAGTCCAATGCATGCTCATATACATCTGTTTGTCTGTACTGTGCTATGTGTCTGTCTGCTCCTGCAAAACGTCTTCTACCTCCTTTTCTGGCCTGCTTTGTCTTTCACCCTTCCCCATATTCCCTTTGTTTCTAAAAAGTAAAACGTGGTTCTAGCCCCACAAAACAGCTGCCTTACCTTCCCTGATTCTACACATTTCTATATGTTGCTGTCATGTTTGACTCTTAGCTTGCTGCCTTTCCCTTCTTTCCTCTATACCCCTTTTCTCCCCTTTTAAGAACCTGACAGGTGTCTTTCTCTAAAGCCTTCTGCTATACTTTGTGTCACCCTGCCATGGGACATGCTAACATGCATGGCCTAGCTAAAACATGCACTACTTTAGTTATTTATTTTTTGAGACGTAATGATTTGTGACTTTTTTATTTTATTTGAACTTGTCAATCAACATAGAGCACAGATCACAAATGGCCAATTTTCAGTCTCAGCCTGGGTAGAAACATAAAGTAACAATATCATAAATGAAGATCACATGTAAAAAGACACATTTTCAGACTCTACAGCATAGTATACAGCATATAGTACATGAAGTTTTACATTGCAGAACAGTTTGCACAGCTTTGTAGAGCAAAGATGCACAGCACTGTACATGTGAGATGTGACTAGGGTGGATACAGGTAAGCAGACACAGGTTCAAAAATGAGAGACACAAAGGGGAAAGCTTTAAGCTAGGAGAATTGTATATGATTTGAAATGGCATAGACCTCACTCTTACCTGGGAAAAAACAATCTACTAATTGAATTTTACAGATATCACCTAGGAGTTGGGCCCAAATCTGTTCAGCCCTAGCTCCACTCGGGTTTCACTCCTATCTCCTACACTGCCCCAAATTCCCATCCACACCCTCTACATCTATATTTATGCTCTTATAACCGTATTCTTTTGTTTTTACAACCAGTCAACGCACACACACACACACACACACACACACACACACACACACACACACACACACACACACACACACACACACACACACACACACACACTTTTTATCCATGTAACACATCAACTTCCTGTCCCTTAGAACATAAGTCTAACCTACTATTTTTCTAACACTTTCCTTACACTTTCTCATCCTTAAATGTATTTCTCCTGTTCCTACCTACCAACTCTACATCACATACTTTAACAATCTAGACATCTACTGCCTCCCACAGTATTGCAAGATGTATAACTATCATATTATCTCAGTATTTCTCCTTTCCCTTGCACACATCACCACCTTCTACAACTATCTTGTATCATATAACTCCTCTCCAACAAACCCCCACCCCCATTGGTTCATATGATCATAGGAAATTACTAGGCTAATGGCTTAAGAACCCTTACAAGCCTAGCCAAAATAACCTGATTTTATCCAATACATGGCCCCAAGGAACAAGAGGATGGTATGGATTTGGGCCTGTGCATTGATTGCCCTTATTGTTAAAGGACAGAGGCACTATGCCGGGTGTGAATTTGCAATTCTCTATCCAATGATCCAAATTGCATTTGAAAACGGACAGGGAAAAGGCTCTGCTTAATGTGAACAGGAAGCTGTTCCAAAGACGGAGCAGTCTCTGAGACACATATCTGTTTCTCCTGCATTTTTTGTTTCAGTTGCTAAGTTTAAATCCCTAGATCAGGTGACCCTCATGTTTGACTTGCGAATGTGTAGCAGCTCCATCAGGGCTGGATTTGTGAGTGCCTTGGGATCAGGCATAGGTCACCCCTTAATAATACCGTATTCAATTACCTTACTCTCTCTCTTGAACTGCATGAACACACAACAATAAATTTATTTACATATAAGTATAAAAAAAATCGACTCAACACACTCTCTCAACTAACAGTGACTTCAACCTTAATACTGCTACCCTTTGAAAAACACTCAAACTTCATGATGATATCCATCCTAACCCAGGACCCACCTCCAATCTTTAATACATTCCAAACTCTGCCACACTCAACCCACCATCCCTCTCATATGCATAAATAAATGGGTCTGACTTACTACTGTTAAACATTAATTTCCAGAGCACCTGAAAAAAAGTTCAGGATGTCCATTTATGCATTGCCTATGACTTTTCAGACATAATAGTGACAAAAGAAACATGGCTAAAACCAGAAACAAAAGACAACAAAATACTGTCACCAGTCTTCGTTATCTACAGATTAGAAGGAAAACAAGAATGGGGAGGTGGAATAGCAGTTATTCTCAAAAACTCTCTTAATGTAACCCTTCTCTCCCCCACCCACAATTTCAAAATGCAGAAATTATAGTAACACACCTAAAGATTAATAACAGAAGAAACAGCATTTCTTGTCTATATTTCCCCCAGGCAACATTATATCCCCAGTGAAAGAAATTCTGCAATGGCTAAACAATAACATCAGTCAAGAAATCATTTTTATAGGAGATGCAAATCTAGACTGGAACCAAACTAACTTAAATCTATGTGGTTTTACACAATTTGTAGATGTTACCACTAGAGTACACCCACGCACAGATACAAATCCGCACACACACACACACACACACACACACACACACACACACACACACGCAGGCACGCACGCACACACGCACACACACACACACACACACACACACACACACACACACACACACACACACACACACACACACACAGAAAATACATAGAATCCACATTAGACAGGATAATTGCAAATTATTCTACAGCCATTAGCTCAGTAGAAACCCTACTAGACATAATTAGTGACCACCTGCTAATCTTTGCAATAAAAATATCCCCAAACATATAACCTTTAAGCAAATTTGGAGCCAAACCAATTTTAAGCTAGAAAAAAATCAACCTAAACCTAAAACAATATAACTGGAGCTCCCTCAAAACAATGCCAATAGATGATTGTGTGTCTTATTTCAACCAAATGTTCTCAAGCATACTAAATGAACATGTTCTCAAATAAAAGGGTTAAATCAAACCCAGCTCTACTGCTAACAAGATCAACCAGAAAACTTCTTAAGCAGAAAATATGGTCCAAATATAAAATCCAGGCTACCTTTCAGACCTTTAGACACCTGAAAAGTCTTGCACAAAAATATTAATAATGAAAAAAAGTTTATTTTTAAACTTCCAAATAACCAAACAAAACAACCCCAAATATTTCTGGTCCACTATACAAAAACTTCTCCAAAAAATGTCAACTCCCCCATCATTGACCATACAGAAAATATTGCTACCCAGTTTAATTCTCACTTTGTAACCTCTATTCTATCACTTATCAATCCAAATAATTCACCACCCTCCATCTCAACAGCCCATAAAAGCAATATACCCCCAATTCAGCCTGAGACCTGTCCCCATTACAGTAATCAAAAAATATTTACTAAACCTTAAACCAACAGCAATGGCTGCAGATATTCTCCCTTTTGAATATCTGAAAATTGTAGCCGAAAACATAGCATACCTTCTGCCCTGTGTCCATCCTTAATAATAGATCCAAAACAGAAAAAATATGTCTCCAGACATCTAGAAAAAATCTTACATTATACCACTACACAAAGGTAAGAATTCTACAGAGCTAACAAACTACAGACCTATTGCCATACAATCTCCCCTATCAAAAAATCTGGAAAAATGGTTCCACTACCAACTACTCCAACACCTTACCAAGCATAACCTTCTATCCAACACTCAGCATGGCTTTTGCCCAGCCAAAGCATTACAACTGCCCTTCTAAAATCTAATACATTTAATCACCGTAGGAATAATAATAACCTGATATCAATCCTATTACTCTACCTGCCCAAAACATTCGATACAGTATCTCACAAGAAACTTCTCAGTGAACTTTTCTCCCTTGGTCTCGATAACCCATCCCTTACCTGGTTTCTCAGTTACCTAACAAACAGGCAACAAGCAGTAAAATGGTAAAAGGATTTCTCATCTTCCCTTCCAGTTATACTTAGAGTACCCAAGGATTGGTATTAGGGTCGCTCCTTTTTAACATCTTTGTAAAAAAACTACACACTGCTTCTGAAAATGCAAACTTGGTCCAATATACAGATGATGCTACACTCATCTGCTCAGCATCAACAGCAGAGGAACTACAAGTTATCATAAAGCAGGCATTCCTTTCTACAAAATCAGACCTACTTCTAAATGCTAAAAAGATCATAACTAATGCTCTTTACTTCCAAATGATATTTAAAGGAAAAACAAACATTCCATATTTTATCATCAAGCCACACAAAAATTGAAACCATCTCTCAGGCTAAACTCCTAGGAGTCTTCTCAGATGACAGTCTCAGATATGAACTGCACATACTCCAAGCCACACTTCCAAAGACATGGTTTTAGAATGTTTCTCTCCTGGCCTTCTATGAAAATGGGCTCTGTCCCAGTTGGACTTTCCCAGTAAACAAATGTTAATAAACTAAGATAAAATAAATAAAGAAAACCCATAGAAACTTTGGCTCCATTTACAGAAATTCCTCACAAATAATTCCAGAAAACAATTGCTCAAACTTGTGTAGTCGTGTCCCTCCTGTATGCAGCTTCTGTTTTCACAAACTTAAATACAACCCTTAGAGAAACACTGGACTCCTTTTATCATAAAATAGCAAAATATGCAGTCAATACCACTCAAATAATACATCACTGTAAAGCATTAAAGGACCTAAACTGCCCAGAACTTCTACAATATCTTACTTCCGAATTATAACATCCCACAACTTTATACAGTATCCAGACAAATGCCCATTCCTTGGAAATTTACTGCATCCATATAGTAGTACCAGAATACTATGATGTAACAATAAATCCCTCCTGGATATAACTAAGTCAACACTCTGCTGGTGACTTTCCTTACTCCAGCCATATCACCAAGCTCAGGAACTCCATGCCAACTTATCCAAAACTCACAGACAAGAAGAACAGTTTCAAAATAACAATAAAACAACACTCTAACAATAACTGGCTATGCCCTTGTAGTACCACAGGATAATCTCATAATAAATCCAAATTTTCTAGTACTATTACTTAATCAACACTCCGTCATTCCTTTACTATACTCACATACCCCTCCCTTCTTTTCACACTTGACTCTCGTCGCACCATCACTACTTAGCCTGCTACTTCCTCTCACTTCCCTTTATTGACCTTTTTTATGAATCTGTGACTCTCAAGCATATATCTTAGCACTACCTGATACCTGCTTCTTTTAATGATACATTCTATCTCTCTTCTCACTCTCTTCAAAATATTCTCCATATTTACCCAGCTGTCATCTCACTATTTCACCCAAAGACTTTAATAAAATCCATTTGTCTAAACTTTCTCACATCTTAACCTCTCTGTTACTATATCTGTCATCTCTATACACCCAAACTAGTAAATATTTTAAACCAACTCTTAATGGAGGCCTTCTAACATATTATTAATGTGCAAACTACAGCTTTAACTACTGTTTAACTGAACAAATTTATATGCCATTGTTTACCTGAAAATGCCACACTATTTAGTTATTATTTATTTATTTATTTACATTTGTTTACTGGGAAATTCCAACTGGACACAAGTCCTTTTTCAGTGGTGGCCTGGGGAGAAAAGCTCCACAGAACAATAAATGAGCAGCAGAGTAAATGAAGAACAATTGAATATACATACAATAACAAATAATACATACTGCAGCAAACAATAGCTATACATACAATATAAAACATAGTAATGAACAGATACACCAATATCTAGCTAGACGCTAGGAATAAAGGTAGGATGTATATACAGATGACTATGCAGATTTTATTGGTGAGAGTTTGAAAGAGAATTGAATTTCTTTTTGAGGCATATGCTGTTATTGAAAGGACATAATCAAACTGTGACCTGTAGTTTTTATAGTGTTGTTTTAGGAGAAAGGGTGAGGCCATATTTACTCAGAACAGAAGAGTTTTTAAAATAATTTCTTATGTCTAGATGGGGGGGAGGGGGGGAACTGAAGCTAAGAGATGGGTTCAGCCACAGACTAGTTATATTATTCTGTTCTGTGATTTCTAGTCTATTTGTTATTTTGCTCTGTTTCTGTTTGGTTCAGAAGCACATCGTTTTAGTTTTGGCTGCATTCAGTATTAGTTTTTGTTGTGTTCAGTCCATTGGATTAAGAAGAAGGAATCAGACTGTAGTTGATATAACAGTACAGTGAGTGATTGGTTTGATCATAATAGAACTGTATCATCAATATAAAGGAGAAGGGAAATATGAAGGATTTCACACTAGATAACAATGACATTGAGGAGTGAAATCTGACATGGAAGTGCAAATTTGAAAGATAACTTTTGAGCCAGGGAAGGCTATTAAAACTAAAATCTATTTTAAGAAGGTGATGTAACAGCATGTTGTAATACACAAGAAAGAAAAGCTTTGATGAGTTCTTTGATGTCCCTCCTCTGCGCCAGTAAGCAAAGAACCTCAATCCTCAGCAATGACACAGGTGAGGGACATTCACTTGGAAGAAAAATAGGTACACACAGTATTTCTAGATGCAGCTCTCTGCACCAAGCACATTTTCCCTTAACAGCACACAGGGAACACACAGTCCTGTGTCTGGGTTTCCCCTCTCTGTCTCCAGGCCCCAAATAAGACTTGCCACTGACACAGCTGTAGAGTTGAGTCCTCAGCTGAGAGTTTCAAGCCAAGTCCTCTGCCACCCTCTCTGTGAAACCAGTGCTCCGTGTCCTTGCTCCAAGCAGCTGATACACGCACACTTTGAGATTTGATTTTTACACACACACACACACACACACACACACACACACACACAAGTGCACGTGCGCGCACACACACACACACACACACACACACACACACACACACACACACACACACACACACACACACACACACACACACACACAAAGACCTAGGAAAAGCTGGCACAAATTTACCAGCTATGCCCCCTGTGCCGAGACTATAAGGTAAATACTGCCACCAGAACACTCCAAAGCCAGCTACTCTAAGGCTCTTACCAGGGTATCCAATTATTCTTAGTAAATTTAACACTTATACAAATGGTAGTATTTTGACCAAACACAAGGCTTTCAGGAGCAGCCACAGTGTCAACAAATACATATAAGTACTCTTAAAGGTTAAAATGGTCTCTAAAAAACTACCCACAATAAAAAGTTTAAATGTATTTAATAATAAATAATAAAAGCAACATGAAAATATTGAATATCTATTTAGAACATGTAGATCAGAGTGTAGCGTGTGTGCACTATGTCTTTAAGAAACATGCAAAGCTGTGCGTGCATGTATAAATTCCATCCACGTGCAATTCCTAGTGCCATTTTGAAGAAGAAGCCATTGTGTAAGCATGTATGATCACAGCAGTTAGTTTGTATATAAGTTACTTAGTCATCAAATAAGCTTTACACTAATGTGTTTGTATAGAATAAAGCTGCTCAAACAGAACCCACAAAGACTCACTTATTTGTGTACCAACACAAAAGCAACCGAATAAATACCCGAGTTTCAGTCACAGGAAATATTAAAAAATAACACCAATGGAAAGATTCACACAGATAAAGAAAAACAATACTTAACTAATCTCACTATATTTTCCTGAATGATCTAAAGAATTACTGTCTCCTAGTTCACTTACTAGAGCAAGACAAAATGACATGGGTGAGTGGTCCTTCTTTGTCAGGTTTCCAAAGCAGACTACCCTGAGACTTCTGTCTCATCTAGTATTAAAGCATCATTTCAGTGCTGGTTTACAGAATGACATCAAGCACATTTGGTCATCTGACTTCTGGTTCCCACACTACCCTCTTTACTACCAGCTGAGCCAGAATCTTGCACATATTTATTTCATATCAGAACTGTAAGATTCAATCTTTATGGCCTAAACCAGGTAATTTAGTTTCAGACTATTATTCAAAGTTAGCTGGACTGAAATTAACTCTTCTCTTCCAGTATCCTCTGTTACAATATATTCATTTCAACAGTTACAATAAAGTCTAACATACAGGTCATAGGATCATAGGACGTTATTAGGGTATTGGCCCTGAGGTCCTTACAAGCCTAGCCAAGAATTTAGCCAGTGTTCCAACAAGTCAGCACCATATGCCACTATCCAGCAGGGATAGAGGTGGAATACCAGGGGTGTATTTTCTGTTCCCCCATCCAGTTATCCAGGTTGCGCTTAAAAAGGGTTAATGAGGTACTCTGCTTTATGTTGAGAGGGAGTCTGTCTATTCCACAAAAGGGGGAGTCTCAGGGACACAAATCTGTCCTGCCAACAAGTCCTATTGATGTCACAGACCAGGTTGAGGTGGCACATGTGGGTTGCTCGAGTGGAGCTTGACTTGCGGATATGCAGCCATCTCATCAGGTGTATTTCATTTATGTCCACAGGATCCACTGTTGGTACATTTTTAAAAGAAGCAGCTTTACAAATACATTTTTCAAGACAAGGATATGTACAAATCAGTTTGATATACAGATGACATATAATTCTTTACAAAATTCCAGCTAGCTATGCTGGCATATGTTACACATCTACTGTTCTACTTCTCCTGGCATAGCTGGCAATACCTCACATCATCACAAGGTCAATAAAGACAGCCATGGTAAGTTGCCCTTTATCCACGGGTTGTTGAATTTCATCTAAGTATCCATAGATGGGGTACTGCATCCTGACCAGAAAGCATATTGCTTGTGAGACAGGAGGCTGTAGGTACTTATATATTGTGTAATCTATGCATATATAATTTCCTTCAGATGTTTTCTGTAAGTGGGTTTATTATAGCGGTTTTCCATATATCAGGCATCATGTTTTGTGTTAGACAGAGGTTGTGTATCTGTTGAAATTAAATTGTTATGTAATCCCTGCAGTGAAAGATTAACCTAAGATGTATTCTGTTTGAGATAATGTGACTGCCAATGTTTATTTGCTCATGTGCTGTTTGCATGTGTTTAAATGGATTCATTGGAAGGTGTTGATGTATGGATACTAAATTCTGTTAAGTAATCAGAGGGGGAGAATGTGGTATCAGACATGCTTGGGGTTGAGTACATCTTCTTACCTGTTACTCAGTTTACCTATTTCTGGAATTGCTTATGGTTGCCAGTTTGGGAATTTTGTTTAGTTTTCCTAAATTGCTATTTATATCTCCTTACACTTTGTTTTGCTAAATTCCTGACCTGGATAAAATGCTGTCTTGTGTCATTGGTAGGTTTGGCTGTCCACATGTGTGAGGCATCTTCCACATGTTTAAGAAGGGTTTTTGGTTCTTTCATTAACTAGTCATTTGTTTCTGGTTTGTCTAAAGATTAGGGAGAAAGCAAGTGTCCTGAAAGCTTTTCAGAGATTTACTTAGAGATTCTGCAGCCAGATTGATATCAGTTTTGTTTAGGAGGTAGTCCCATTTAAGGATATTTAGAATGGCTTTAAGTTTAGTGATATTAGTTTCAGATACTGGTCTAAAATAGAGGAACTAAGGAAGATTATTTTGGCTGGAAAGATTCATCTTGAAGCTTATTGAGCAATGATCACTGAGAGATGAAAGGGTGAATAAAATGTCTAAGGCTAATAAGGGATTATTAGTTATTATGAGGTCTAACAGAGAGTGCTTGTTTGATATGGGCATGGGCTATTTAACTAGTTATGTTAGGTTGTAGTCTATGAAAATGTCACAGATGTTGGTGTGGTTTAGGCTGAATTGGCTGAGGTTAAAATTGCCTAGTAGCATGAGGTTTTGAGTATTTGTTTTGTTTGTTGTAATGTCTTGTATGATGTTATTAAGTATGTTTACTGAGGAAGAAGGGTGCTGGAGTATGTCTCCTCTATGACTGCATCTTACAGTTCTGGGAAATGTGTAGAAAGTTTGCTGTGCAAATGCACTTAGCCCATCTGCAGATCACATATAAAAATGGCCCATTTACCTCGGTATGCATGTGTATCAGCAATCTTTTGAGAAAGGAATATGACATATTGCTGTATCTCTCTTTCTGTAACCACCACTTCACTAGCTGGTGCTGCAAGCAAGTGAATGCTTCCATGTGCCCTTCTGTGAAGACAACTACAGCGCACAATTGACTGGTTCTGAAAGTAGTGTTTTTGCCAGCCACAACCCATTAGAATGTAACTGTCCACACTGTGGGTACGCTGTATTCATGCCAAGCATATATGGCATCCAGCCATATTGACCTGAAATGGTTGGACCATGAGATATCATATAAACAAACACATTCAAAAACTGAGAAAACTAATAATCTCATGCATACCAAAACTAGCCCTAAGTGGAGACATCCACCCCAACCCTGGCCCTACCATCTCCAACCCCAATCCTCATAATCAGACTAGAAATCACAACTTCTCCCATATTACAGCCAATAGAAAGCCATGTGACTTCCTTCTACTAAGCCTAAATATTAGAAGTATATCCAACAAAGTCCATGAACTCCATGCCACCATAGACTTATACTCCCCAGATATAGTCGTCCTGACAGAAACCTGGCTAAAACCTCACATTGCCAGTGAGCAAATACTCCCTACAGGTTACGGCATACTAAGAGTAGACCGGCTAAACAAAAAAGGAGGTAGTGTAGCTATAATATTTAAACAACATCTAAACATCCAGATCTTAAAATCATCAGCTCCACAAATAGGCAATGAAGAAATAATATATACCAACCTCAAAATTAACCGAAACAAAACCGTCAACATAATTGGATGCTACTTCCCACCTGGCCAAAACATCCCTCCACTAGAAAACCTCCTCAGCTGGTCTATCCACCATCTCCCCCAAGAAACTATCATCTTAGGTGATTTCAATATTGACTGGCAATCCTGTTCTGGCAACAATCCAACCCATCATGTACACCTTCATGGCTTCACCCAACTAGTCCAGTCACCAACAAGGATAAATAAAAACTCCAGCAAGCACTCTACCCTGGATTGGATACTAGTCAGTAAGTACCCCCAGTCATATATAACAGGCTGCTTATCAGATATCCTCAGTGATCACTCCCCAACATTCCTACTCAAAAAATACCTGTACCAAGCTAAACCTGTCGTCTATCGTCAAATACGTAAAAAAATAAACTTTAACCCACTCACATTCATCTCATCCCTCAAAGAATGTAACTGGCATGCTCTAAAGTACCTCAGTCTAGATGACGCAGTTGAATCTTTTAATACTACCTTCCTGAACATCCTTAATTACCATGCCCCCATAAGATTTTCCAGAACCAAAGCACAACCCTCCCCATGGCTACAGAAAACCACTAAGTCAGAAATGAAAAACAGGGATAAAGCCTGGGAGCACTGGCGCAAAACCAAAACCCCTGCAGCTAGACAGAAATTCCTAGAACTATGCAATAGAGTCAAAAAGCTAATAAAACGGGACAAATTCCAATACTACCAGTCTGCCCTAGACTCCTCACAACACAGCCCCAAACAATTCTGGTCCTCCATAAACTCCATCCTCCACCCAGGTAAAGTCAGTACCCCTCCTCCTAACATCCCTCAATCCTCAGAAAATATTGCTACCTCATTCAACACACCCTTCACCCAAACCATACTATCACTAGCTAAACAACACAGCCCCCCCTCCCCTCCAACCCACACCTTCAACTAGTAATCTCGCCACTGCCTTCTCTTTTCTCCTGTACCTACCGCCAACATAAAAAAACTCTTAACTAAACTTAAACCCACCAAATTAGCAGCAGACAACCTCCCAAGTGAATACCTACAAATCGCAGCTGATGCTCTGGCCTACCCAGTATCCATCTTGATTAACCGATCTCTGTCAGAAAGTTACGTTCCCACATTGTGGAAAGTCTCACATATAATTCCCCTCCACAAAGGTGGACCCTCTGCAGAACTAACCAATTACCACCCCATAGCTATTCTCTCTCCACTCTCCAAAATACTAGAGAGATGCATACACTCTCAGGTCTCACACTACCTCCTTACTAACAACCTCCTTTCCAGTACTCAGCATGGTTTCCGACCAAACCATAGCACCACCACTGCCTTACTCTCCTTTACAAACACTATCCTTCAGCATAAAAACAATGGCTATCTCTCCTCTGCTACTTTCCTAGACCTATCTAAAGCATTTGACATGGTCCCACACAAACAACTTATCTCTGTCCTCAATAACCTATCCTTCTCACAATCAGTCACCAACTGGTTTCAGAGTTACCTGTCTGACCGCCAACAATCCGTTGTATGGCAGAATGACATATCTCCCCAACTACCTGTCTCCATAGGGGTTCCCCAAGGATCCATCCTTGGACCCCTACTTTTCTCTGTTTACACCAATAATCTAGCCTCTGCCACCAAACATGGCACACTCATCCAATACGCAGATGACTCTACCATCATCTGCTCAGCCCAGTCCCTACCTAAACTGCAAAAAGTCACACAGGAAGCCTTTTCCTCTGTTGAAACATGGTTATCCGATGCCCAATTAATACTCAACCCAAACAAAACTAAACTACTGATCTTCCAACCCACCAAACATACTCAAAACTACTCTCACTTTAACATCACAGCAAAAGGCAACACCACTATATACCCAACTGAACACACCAAATTGCTAGGAGTGGAAATAGACAATAAACTAAAATTTGACATTCACATATCCATGACCATAAAAAGACCACAAAAACTAGGAGCATTATACAGAAATAAACAATTTCTCACCAAAGCAGCAAAGATTTCAATAGCAAATTCCCACCTTATCTCCACCCTACTTTATGCCTCTCCAGTATATACCAACCTAAGGCAATGTGATCTAAACAAGCTAGAGACCTGCTACAACAAAATCGCAAAATTCGCCACAGGGGCATCCTACCGTAGTCACCACTGTCTCTCACTTGCTGAACTGGGCTGGCTTGAACTCCCTCACCTCCTTCAGTGGTATCAACTCTCACTCACCCACAAACTAGTAAACCATCCACTAAATGTCCCATCCCTCCAGAATCTACTCCAACCCTATCGCACCACCAGACCACTAAGATCCAGCAACAAAAATCACTTGCAGATCACTAAAGCCAATAACTCTGCTGGTGAAGCACTATTCTCTTGCGCCATAGCCAAATTATGGAACTCACTCCCACCCACAATTACCTCCATACCATCATGCACCAACTTCAAAACTTTATTAAAAGCGCACCTAAAAACATGCTGGCTATGCCCTTGCAACTCCCACTCTAATATCATCCACCCCATCCAACTACTACCTTTCTTTCACCTCCACTAACTACCTTGATGATAGCAAGCTCAGATGCTCATAAGCCTAGTACTTATTATACAGCAGGAACTTCTCGTTGTTACATTTGTTAATGCCTGTTATGTACTTCACAGATAAAGATTCTAGTTGTCTACTGATGTACTATGTTCTTCATCTGTAAATATGTTGTAAGTAATTTCTGTGTTAAATTGTTAATCACTATGTAATCCAATGTAACTACTGTCTGTTTATTTCACTGTGGAGCTTTTCTCCCCGGGCCTCCGCTGAAAATGGACCCACGTCCAGTCGGACATGCCCGGTCAACAAATTTAAATAAAATAAATAATAAAATAAATAAATCATTGTCTGATACTGGTCATGCAGTTGGTTGTGGGGGTGTTTTTAAGGAAAGTATACTGTTAAGATATTGTTTACAATCATGTCATTCAGTGGGACTTTTACTGGATTGGTATTTTATTGTGTGGATGGGTCACTTGAATATAATTCAATCCATATGATTTTAATATATTCATAGTATGAATGACTTTACATTTACATGTTTTTCAGAAAATAGACAACAATAGTTATTCAGTGAAAAATGTCATAATTATAAGCTGCTTTATTTTTTATTTTTCATCTGCTTGTTTCTCTTTTTGCGTGTTTTGCCATGTGGATTTTGAATCATATTTAGGCAATTTTGTTTTTAAGTGGGTGCAGGTTGTGTTTTAATGCACCACTTTGGGATTCTAAGCAAAAATAGGGTTTGCTATTTTTAAGCCATTTTCAAATCTTATTCAGTGACTAGGTAAGCAGAAATTAGATCAATAATGAATATGGTTATACCCTACACTGATGGCAGAATAACAGCTGACAAGGTTTATAAATAAATTAAATAGCCTTGGAAATGAGGCTTTGACTGGTGGCTTGGATAAAACACTGACCTGAAAACTTAGAGAATATAGCATTCTGAATTCATGCAAATGAAAGAATGATGATAAGTGAGGTACCACATGGGTCACTACTGATGACAATCCTTTTGTATGTTTTTTTTTCCAATAATTTTTATTTTTACATTAATAAATGTCACAAATAAAAACCGTCTTACAACATGACCGTATATATATATATATATATATATATATATATATATATATATATATATATATGTTATACATTGATATAGGTTGTACAGCATATCTATTTACACTATGTACATAGATGCTTTTACTGTTAGTTCCACAGTTATATAGACAGTATATACATTCATAATATCCAAGTTATTATTTAATATCTGAACTTGTATGTGTTCTTTGTTTCCATTATAGTGTATTTCTAAGTTGCTGTGTGATGAATTATGCTAATATGATATTAACGGTTTGTTCCCAAATTTCTCTGGATTTCATGTTTTTGTTTCTTTTATCTATTACTATTTTATGAGCTAAAAGGTGTTGTATAGCTACTTGTTTAAAACCCTCCCAAGAGATATTTATCGTATCTAGCCATTTAAAAGCTATATACAGTTTCATTAGTAGGAAAATTGTTAAAAGTGATTTGCTTGTTTTCGTGGTATGTTGGGTGGGAGAATGCGTAATAGAGTGAATTCCCAAGTTAATGTTGATGTTTGATAACCCGTTTTATTGTACTTGTACCTTGAGAGAGTTCCAGAGTTTATATATACATTTATAGCTCCAAAATACATGGATTAAGTCATCTATCTGGTCCTTACAGTGTGGGCAGAAAGGTGATTTTGATGTGTTAAATGTGTGTGGGATTGCAGGTGTAAAATAAGCATTATTATTGATCATGAGCTGAGTGTATGCTAACTTTTTGAGGGGTATAATCTACAGTGTTAGATTGATTGCTTGGCTTATTTGCTGATCATCTATGGATGGTTTAATTAAATTTTTCTCCAGGAGGAGGGGAGACTGCGGTGGTTGTGCTGTGGTAGCGTTGTCACCTCACAGTAAGACGTTGTCTTGTTCAATTCTCAGCTAGAGCGTCTTTTGTGTGGAGACATGCATGAATGGGCGCACCTTCGTTGAAGGTTGTGCGTCAGAGCTGGCAACTCGGCACGTAAAAATCTACTGCCAATCATTAGCAGACCGGAGTTCCACTGTGGCGACCCCTAACTGGGAAAAGCTGAAAGACACAACAGTTAGAGAAGAGGAGGTCTTTCTGGTATTTGATTGCATTTATCATTTTATATGAATTAGTAATAGTTTTCTTTGTTGTGATAATAGTTTTCCAAAACCTGCTACAAGTTTCTATGTCACTATTGGTCATAGTAACATTTTGGAGGTAACTGAAACACAGTTCTTTAATTTGTCTTAGGATTATTATGTGTGATTTAGGGAGGTTTAAGTTGGTCCTCATTTCTTGTATTGAACAGTTAAGGTAGGGATAAATATCTTGGATTGTTTTATCTTTCAGTCTGGGAAAAGCGACTAAGTCCAGCATCTTATTGTTTATTTTTAAATTTGGGTTTTTATGAAGGGATTGCAGTATTGTCATGGCTTGTCTAAGGTTCAAGAATTGAAAGAGTTTTTGCGCTAAGTTGATAGAATGTTTTAAGGGCTCTATAATGTTATAAGTTTGTATTTCTTTCTGCTTCAGGAATGGAAGTGCTTTGGGATTGAAACCTAGAGCTTTAATATATCTATAATAGATTGTCACCCAAAGAGGAGACCAATTTTCCATTGATGGGTTATGTTCAGCTATTCTTAATATTCTGTTAGTGTTAATGATCGAGTAGTACATTTTAAAATCTGGTAGATTTAGTCCTCCTTTGCTTTTGGGGAGTGTTAATTTTGGATAAGAGATTCTGTTTTTTTTGGGTTCCCATATAAATTTTGCTAGGAAGGTATGGATTTGTTTGAAGAATTTATTATGTATTGTTGTCTGTGATGTCATGAATATATACATTAGTCTATTTAAAATTTTAATTTTGATTATTGATACTTTGGCCAAGAATAGTAGTTTTAGGTTGTTCCATCTTTTACAGTCTTGCATTATATTTTGCCATTTAGGTTTACATTGTGTTGGTAGAAGTCTTTGTTATTCTGGAAAAAGGTGATTCCCAGGTATTTAGTTTCTTCTTTTATTTTTATTGTGTTTAACAATGGTATTAGTGAGATTAGTTTGGGTGTTTTTAAGGGGAAAATATTAGTTTTATTGAGGTTAAGTTTGTAGTCAGACATAGTCGAGAAATGTTCATTTGCAGCTATTATTTTGTTTATATCTGAGTTTGGTATAGTGCAGTATATGTTCAGATCATCCGCAAATGCAGTGAGGTATATTTTGAAGTTGTGTATTGATGGAGGATTGTGATATGTATTTTATTTAATGTATAGAAAGAGTGGTTCTAGGTATAGGTTAAACAGGAAGGGTGGTAATGGGCATCCTTGTCTTGTTCCATTTTTTTATTAGGATCCTATTTGACCAAGTTTTATTTATATAGAGAGATGTGTATGGGTTGCTATGGAGAGTTTGGATGATCTGAATGAAGTTATTGGGTATATTAAAGTAGGGTAGTGTTTGGAGTAAGAATTCTAGATTAACCCTATCAAATACCTTGTGGGCATCCACTACCATTGTGTAGATGTTGATATTGTATCAGTTAGCATAGGATATTAGTGCATCTAATGTTAATTTATTGTCACTAGTCTGTCTATGTGTGTAAAACTGGATTGTTCTGGGGAGATGATTTTCTCTATCAGATTTTTCATTCTGTTTGCAAGTATAGAGGTAAATATTTTAGTATCTATATTCAAGAGAGAGATGGGTCTGTAGCTGTCTGGGTTTTTGGGGTCTGTGTGTTCTTTTAATATAAAGATGGTTTTAGAGGCATTAAAGTGGATATAATTTATTTTATAGTTTATTATGTAATTCAGTGTATAGCATAGTAGTTTGGCTATCAAGGGGGAAAATGCTTTGTAAAATTCTGATGTGAGTCCATCCGGACCCGGAGCCTTATGCGCTTTTAAGTGTTTGATTGCTGTAATAATTTCACTGATGGATATCGGTTCAGTTAGTTTTTTTTGTTGGTCTAAATTGAGTTTAGGGAATTTCAGTTTTTGAAGGAAAAGAGTTCTATCTTCCTTTGAGGTTTGTAATATTTGTGCTCCATATATTTGAGAGTATATTTGTTCAAATGTTTTAATAATGTCTTCATTTTTTGTGTAGTTTTTGTCTCTGTAGTTTATTTCTGATATATTGGAGGCATTTTTGTTTTGGGAGATAATTCTGGCCAGAGCTCTAGATGGTATTTGAGCTTCTTCTGTGTAAGTGGCTAACATTCTGGCTTCATAAAAAGATAGGTTCCTGGTTTCTAACATATATAGATCCCTTTACAGTTTTAAAAGTTCTGTTTCTGTTTGGTTCTTAGGGTTATTTATTAGTTCTTTTTCAAGATGCTCTATTTTCCCTTTCGGTATATGCTCCTCTTTCAGTTGTATTTTTTTATAGTATGTTGCGTTTTTGATAAACAATCCTCTAATTTGTGCTTTGGTTGCAGCCCATTATATGTCAGTTGGTACTTGGGAGTTAGTGATATTTGTAAGAGCTATTTTTTAGTATTGCTTCTGTTTCTTTTATTACATCCATTTTGGAAAGTAAATTAGGGTTTAATGACCAATTATGACCCCTATTCTCTAAATATATCTTTTTGTTCCAGTTAATGTTCAGTGTGATTTTGGAGTGATCTGAAAAGAACCTGGTATGTATAGTTATTATTGGGTCCATGTTAATGAATATGTCAGAGATTAAGAAGAAGTCTATCCCTGACCACATTTTGTGGCATTGCGAATAGAATGTGAATTTCCCTGTTTTATCTGCACTTTTCCCATATTTAAAAGGGTCATATAGTTTGAAATCTTGTTTGAGTTTATTAAGGGCTAATGTGGCTTGTTTATTATGTGATTTGGTCAGATTAGATTTATCCTTTTCTGGGTTTTGATATGTGTTCCAGTCACCTCCAATCACTAGGTTGTGATCTTTAAATTGGTTTAAGGTTGGGTATAATGACATAAAAAAGTGTTGTTAGTTATTACAGGGTGCGTAAACATTAAGTACCATTATAGGTTTTGGTATTGTAGGACTACTAAATGTTATGTAACACCATCTTCCCTCCTTGTCAGCTTTGGTTTTAAGTATTTTTTCCTTAAATTGTTTTTTAATTATTATGGCAGCCGCAGCACTGTTTGTTTTCCCCTCTGAAGCTATGATTTGACTTATTCATTTCTTCCTGCTAATTTCTGCCCATTGATCTGCAGTCAAGTGCGTTTCTTGTATTAGTATGAGGTTGGCTGTGGTTTTTAATGTAAGGTGTAAGAATAGTTTTCTTTTCTTCTTGTTTTGGAGCCCTTTAACATTCCATGATTCTATTTCCCACATTTATTTATTAGGTGTATTCCTTAGATATGCCATGTATATTAGTTTTGTTTTGTTATCTTTGTATGTGTTACTGTGTGATGATTTAGGAAAGCATCTATTTATCCTGTCCCTACTCTGTGCCTAACCACTATATCCCTGGACCAGGAATAATCAGGGGGTGAGGATGAAGGTTCATTATATGGTTTACCTTTACGTCTAATCTTGGAATGTGTTTTCTTTTTAGATATAGATTTAACCCATAGTATCCCCCCTGTGTTACTATAAACAATGTGGACAAAGCTGAACAAATTAGTTCCCTCAACAAACACTGCTACTTAATATCCCTAGCCTCTTCCAACATATTATTTATACAATTATGGTATTGTATTTAAGGTACAGCATGTATTGTTTTTGCCCTGTGACTAATTCTTTCTAATAGTATTTTTAAAACAGCATATTAATATACATTCCTCAGTATATTATAGCAATATATGCATCATAGTAATATTGTTAAACAATCAGTCTTGTCATTTTTACATTTTTCTTTCATTTGATTTCTTTTTCCTCCCCTTTATTTATTCAGATTTTGGCCTTCTTTGGTGCCTGTAATGTTTTTCCACATTAGTCTGTGTGGGTTATAGAATATATACTTGGCACCTATTTATCAGAGGTAGGAAGTATAGAGAGACAGAAAAAAAATACAGCTTAGACAAACAGTCCTTCTGCTATAGCTAACCTGTTAAGGCTATATTTACATTACCCCAAGATTGTTAGGTTATTTTACTATTTTCCTGAGATTACTTCTCTCCAGGATCTTTTAACACATTTCTAGTATTTACATAAAACATTTAACAATTTTTTTTCTTTTTTTTTCCCAATATTAATCTATGAGCTAGCCTGTTTCTGACAGTTTATTTATTGCCTATTATTTAAGGCTGGATTTTCATTTACCTACACAGTACTGGGTGTACTGTTTAGTGAATGGTTCAGACTAGTTCAACAGTACCTTATTTCTTCAATGTTTTGCTTGTAGGTTGGTTGACATCTATGGTGCAGCTTTCTTCTTTTAGCTGGTGCAGATCAATTTTCATTTTTCAGGCAGTAAAATCTTTTGGAGCTTGTTGAAATCCATTTTGTCTGACTGTTCTTAATGGAGCCCTCAAAATCGTAGAAGGACTGATTTTGCAGACCAATGTCCCAGGAGGAGGTTCCTTCCTATATTCGCGTATCGGAAATGGCAGTTGATTTTTGGTTCCTACCCAGGCTGTACATCCTTTTCCTGTGTTCCTCATGGCTCACATCATGGATTTAAGGGCCTAGACAGCAAGGGGAAGCTTTCAGAGTTGGATCCCAGCTAGAGTGCTCGTGAATGAGGTTGTTTTTTCACCCAAGGGTCCTTTATCGTTTTTTGTGGATTTATTTCACTACTGAAGGTGGAATTTGCTTGAAAATGACCAGGAATGTCTCTTTTACCTTTTTGGGGTTAGCGACCATGTATTTAACCTCTTTGATGTAGAAGATTAACTGATTTAGATATTTCATCTGGAATTTGATTTTTTTTTTCTATTAGGAACCTGCAGTATGGAGATAGTAGTTGTCTTGCTTGTCTTATTTGTATTGGGAAGTCTTGAGCCAAGGAGATTTTATTATTATTCCAGGCGAGTGTGCCTTTTTTCTTTGCTGCCAGTATGATTTTATTTACATCTTGGTAGTTTAATATTTTAATATTTTAATATAGACCGGTCTTGGTTTCAGTGGTGTTTGCATTTCCCTCAGGGCTCTGTGGGCTCTCTCTATTGTTATTTGCTGCATTTCTTCAGGTTCCTCTAGCAGGGAATTTATTATTTGCTTGATTGTTGGTATTAGATTGTTATGAAGTACAGTTTCAGGTATTCCTCTGATGATAATATTGTTCCTTCGAGATCTTGCTTCCAGGTCTGTTATTTTTGCTTGTAAGTTTTGTATTTCTTTGTCATGGGCATCAGTTCTTTGAGAAATAGAGTCTATTTTTATTTAATTTTCTATTATTTTGGACTCAGATTTTTCCATTCTGGATATTATTTGGCTGAATGAGTCACCAAAGGTTTGAAATTGTAATGATAAGTCCTTTACTGCTCGCTGGATAGGTAATAAGGCAGATTTTATGTCTTCCATATTAGCTGGCTGGTCTGTTTTGGATTTATTTGTAGTTTTAGAGTTGTCAGTTTGTTTAGTTGTCTTTTGTCTTTTTGAAGTTGTGTCTTTCTCAGGTGAGGCTAGTACTGAGAATTTGGTCTTAGTTGTTGTTTCCATATTATTTTCCTCTTTTGACATCTTGCTGTATAGTGTTTTACCAATCTTGCAGTCAGATGCAGGGCCTTAGTAGCACATGGCTTAAGCTGTTATTCAGAAATCTTAGTTAATCCTGCTGTTTCTGAGCTGGCTCTGTCACTTTTTCTTCCTCTTTTGTTTGCTGGATGATATTAGCAGTAAATATCTACAGGTATTTCTGTATTATTAATTCTGCATTGCCTTCTGGGTTTGTTTTAATCCAGGGTATATCAGAGACCTAGGTGATAACAGTGCTCACAGAACAGCGGCCATTTTGAACTCCTCCCTTTTGTATGTTTTTTTAATGACCTTTTAGGAGGCCTTGAATGAAATGTATATTTTTTGTTGAAAACAGAGTTAAGCAACAAGGTTGCTATGAGAGGAAGCATCTAAAGGAAACTATAAAGGAACTATTCTCTCTGGGCCTCCACTTAAAAAGGGTGCATCCCAGTCTGATGATCCTGGTAAAAAAGATAAGTAAATAAATAAAGCATTGGTACTTTCCTTGGTTTTGAAGAGGACTTTTTAATTCTGCTTAAAATGTTGGGCATTGCAGGAATGGTTTAAGCATGTCACTTTAATTGTAAATTTAGTGCAAAGTAATGCATGTCTGAAACAGAATTCAAGGAAAAAAGTATACTCGGGAGGATTACTGTTACTGAAGAAAAAGAGGAGTGGGACTTGAAGGTAATCATAGCATATGATGCAAAGGTAAGTAATATGTTGGCAAATGCAGCAAGGATGGAAGGTGAGATATTGGGAAGAAGAGGAAGAAGAAATGTGGAAATGATAAGTTTATACCGCCTCAGAGACAGATAATAGGATCTCGTATAAAGTGTTCATGGAAGCTCTGGAGATTTCTTCACTACAAAACCATATACAGCATGGAGAAGATAAGCAACAATGGCACATGCTCAGCATCAAATGCAAGATAAACACAACAGAAGAGTCTTATGGAATGGAAGCTACGGGTTATGTTAGAAAGTTTCAAATATTTATTTAATGAATGTATCTGTTAGCCGGATAAGTGAACTTCTTGTTTAAATAACCTTTCCAGCTGTGACAGAATCAGCGATGGAAAAGATAAATGCAATACACGGGTGTTTTTAAGACTTGCTGCAAAATACCATGGCTATGGTTCTTAGCAGCCATTTTCTCAAAACCAGAATCCCGATATACAAAATAAGGAAAATATTTAAAAATGAAACATGATGTATATGGTATTGAAAGAACCTGAAAAATCATAAATGGAGCCACTTCATCATGTTATACCTAAATTTAGGTACCTACCATGCATGTTGCTGTACTGAATTATACTTTTTCCTAAGGACATATGACCTCAGATGCTACAGCAGTACTTGCAATATACTAAAACAAATAATGCCAATGTTTCTGAAGACATGCAACCTCAGACCAAGAATAAGTAGTTGGTGTGTTGGGGCCACATATCCTCACATAGTGGCACATGGAGTTAACTTACCCTCAAGCAAAGCAAAATGATATTTTTTATTATCAACTTTTCCTGAGCATATGCATTCATATGTATATGTATGTGTTTTGTATTTGTAGATGTGTATGTGTGTGTGTATGTGTGTGTGTGTGTGTGTATGTGTATATGAATGTGTGTGTGTGTGTGTGTGTGTGTGTGTGTGTGTGTGTGTGTGTGTCTGTGTGTGTGTGTGTGTGCGTGTGTGTATATGAATGTGTGTGTGTGTGTGTGTGTGTGTGTGTGTGTGTGTGTGTGTGTGTGTGTGTGTGTGTGTGTGTGTGTGTGTGTGCTAGGATTAGGTAAAGGGAAACATTTAGAGGATGTATGAGTATGTTGGTTACTTTAGAGTGAAGGTCAGGTAAGGGGGAGCAATACAAAACAGAGACACACACACACACACACACACACACACACACACACACACACACACACACACACACGCACACACACACACACACACACACACACACACACACACACACACACACACACACACACACACACACGCACACACACACTCAGGAAGGTCATCATAACTGTGAAATTCAGATTTTTTAACTGTGACTCAGATTCATGAAAGCCTGCTAGTTCTGCTAAGTTCCTGTGCAGGATGAGTAGTGACAACCAAGTAGTTTGTGATTTAGGAAAAAACAGTACAGGGGTCAGCAGCAGAATGTGCTATGAATCATATAATGAGATATGCAATATGTTAATAAAGCAAAAACATGGTGGATCAATTCAGAAATGGATAAAATAAGCATAAACATGTCATAGGTTCATAAGTTCATAGGTAAGTGCTAGGCTATTGGCCCTAGGACCTATATAAGCCTAGCCAAATGGTACCCTGGCTTTTGCCACCCAAGAAAATGATTTTCATGTGCCTCTGTAGAGCAGAGCCACAGAAGTGATCCCCGGGGTGAATTTCCTATCTCCCATCCAATCATCAAGATTTTTCTTGAAGAGTGCTAATGAGGAGCTTTGTTTGATATAGCTAGGTAGTTTGTTCCAGAGTATGGGAAGTCTCTGGGACAGGAATCTATCCCTCCAGCATGTTCTGTTTATTTTGGTGACAAGGTTTAGGTCCCTAGAGTGTGTAGCTTGGAGGGGTTGGGATTTCTTTAAGTGGAGCATGTCCAACAGCTCTGGGTTTGACATAGCTTTGTATGTTAGGCAGAGATCACCTCTGAGTAGACGATATGCGATGGAGTAAAGCTGGAGTTTTTTGAGATGGTCTGCGTAGGTCATCTGTTTGTGGCTGGTAATCCTCTTTGTGAGGTATTTCTGCGGCCTTTCCAGTTATTGTAGATGTCTTGTGAGGTACATACCAAAAGAGGCGTTGTACTCTATAATGGGTCTAATGAGTGATGAGTAGAGGGGAACAATGGCCTCTTTTTTCCTGGATGAGAAACCTTTTGTGATGAGGTGTGCCACGTAGAAGGATTTCCTGACAACTGTGGCTATGTGATCATCAAAGAAGAGACTACTGTCCACCTGTGTCCCAAGGTCTCTTATCACACTTTCGGTGTTAAGTAGACTACTGCCTATGTGGTAGTTCATGGGTACAGAGTTTTTACCAAAAGGGATGACAATGCACTTTTTGGCATTGAGCTTGAGGCCATGGCTTTAACACCAGGTATCTGTCTCAAGGAGGCCGTTTTGTAGGATGTCCACATCATTAGGAATTTTGATTATGGCTCCTAGTTTGCAGTCATCTGTGAACTTTGTTAACCAAAGACCTTCTGTGTTAACCTGTACTTCAGAGAAGTAGATACAAAATGGGGGGGGGACCCAGGACTGAACCCTGTGGTACTCCACTTGTCACTGGTCTGAAGTTGGATTTAGAGTCTGCTACTTTCACAGTGTGGGTTCTGTCAGTGAGCAAGTTGGCAACCCATCTTGTGACACAGGGATTTATACCTAGTTTAGTGAGTTTATCTATAATTCCAGAGTGGGGGATGGTGTCAAAAGCCTTGGCGAGATCTAGATAGGCTGTGTGAACCACCTTAGCCTTATCTACGGCTTTACTCACTTTAGCTCTGAATTCCAATATTTGTTGCAATACAGCCAAAGGAAAACTTTAACAAATGCTAGGATAGCTGTGGTCACTGTAAACCTGTAACTATAACAGCCTCTCATACAAAATGCTGCTGCTGCCAAATATGCTGTTCTAGAAGGTGTAGGGTTTTTAGACCAAGTTGGACTTGACATGAACTTGAAATACAAGAACACAGGGTAGACAGGGACCCATACAGGTAGTTGTCTGTATCTGCCTGTACCATCTGATGCCCTGAGGGAATCATGCAGAACTCATCTCAGTTGATACTAAGGCATATGTAGTTTTACATATTTTAGCTATAGGGACTTTTCAGCTACCTAAAGGGGACACAGTTGGGGTTCCATAGGCTGCTGCCTAAATAATAGTCCACCAGTTCCTCAATGCAGTACTTCAAAATGTGGGGGAGCATATCTGGTTTGCATATAATCTAGAGAGGAGAGCTGTCACCATGCAAAATTTCTATGCCATAGCCATTTTCTTCATCTGTATTGAAATAAAAGCTTTGTCTGCCATCTGGCGACCTGGGTTGGAGGCATGTGAACACAAAAGGGTATCACTCCATCAACTGTAAGATGGTCTGTGCAAGCAACCCAGACAGTTTCTACATCTCCCACATATGGTATACCTTTCATTTATATCTATGGTTTGCATAGTTTGTGGTGGTGTATAAGGATATGCATTAGAACATTAGCTCATGACACCTATGAAAAACTCATGCGATCCTAATGAGCAAGGTTACAACACTGCACATGCACAAACTAAAAATATTATACAGCATACATTTGGGCTGCTAAAAGCACTTTTTCACTATCTGGATACATCTAGAGGTACCCTTCAATATGAGTCTGTCACCGCCACCAAAATATTGACTGTGTGCTATTTTACATAATGTTATACTGAGAAAAAAGTTGCAGTAGGGTGTCCCAGGACAGGGACTACAATCCCAGTATCACAGGCAGAGGGCTCATATGAGGAATTTGTAGCATGGGATGATCATGGCAGACTAAGGAGTACAAAGTATGCCATGGCACTGGCTAAGAGGCACTGAACTGTACATACACTCACCACTTAATTTCATTAAGAGCTAAGCTGATACAAACAGTAACATTGATGCATATGCCAAACAAAACTTTGCTTACCCATACAATGGCTGGCTACTGTGAGCATCAGACATAGGGAACCCCAGGCTAGGATGTTCTCAGAAACAGCTCCAAAGCTGATTGATGAACCTGTAATGAACAGATACTGTAGCACATTAAAGGAAGTACATTAACAGAAGTGAGCATAAGTAAAAATAAATAATATAGATACAGGAATATCGTAACAATAACTGATATACACGGCAAATAGAGATGCCAAGGATGATGCATTCATATTCAACACACTTATTACTTTGCTATGTATTGTATTGCCATGTGCATCAGGCATATTCAGCCGATGGCAAAGAACCCCACAGAGGGGTAGGGCAATCACGTACACAGGCTGATGATCAAGATAGGTATACAACCACATGAGTACAGAACATAATCATATAAATTAAGACACAAATACAGCTTGCAGTTCTACAGTACAAAGAAACATTTTTCCTAAGCCATGCATTGCCTGCTCACTATGTGGATCAGACATAAGCAGCCCAAGTCAGATACCCCTCCAGAGGTCAAGGCAGCCTCAGCATCATCTGCACAAGGGGGGTGAGAAGTTATCCTACACAACTAATATTAGCCTACTACTGCTACTACTACTAACACAGTTAAGCAGGCTATCAAAGTGAAAATTACTATGTATCCAAATGAAAAGATGACAAGCATTAGCTGGCCACTCTGTACAGCAGACATAGGTAAACCTAAATCACAATTGTGCCAAGGGAAGGACACAGTCATAATCATTTGCACAGCATGGGGGAGATGGGGGTCATATGAGGGCAAGTCTTATATAGAGGAACTGTATGTGAGTGTGAGAGATGAAATCACAGGAATTATGTACTCTCAAGCCCAGTATCTCCAGATGGTATGAAGTCCATTCTGAAATGTGTGTTTGTAGTGGTCAGTGTCAGGTGTGCTGAGTGTAAGTCTGCAGAGACACAGCCGCAACATTTGTGCTAGAGCTATGCCCTGGCATCCTGGACTGGTGTGAGTCATGCATGGTAGAGGATAAAGTTCATTGTGGATATACCTGACTATGTGATCTACCTCTCCCAAGAGTTGCATTGCTAGTTTCATGATCCAGGTTTGAAGTTAAGTTTTACCTGAATGTGAACAAAATCTGTTGAACAAGCTGTTATCAAGACTATGTCCACATCCATGATTATGTGGATGACTTTGTATGGGTGAGGACATATCCACCACTGATGTAGCAAGGTGGTACCATTGTAAGAGTAGGATCTGGCTTGGCCATGTTGGCTGACATCTGATAACCAACCAGCATGACGGTCTCAAGGATGCTGCCCCTCTCCTAGAGAACAATCTAGAACAGATACCACATGATCCAGTGTGTCATTCATCCTGTCAAAGGAGTCACACACACAGCTCATGCAGTCTCATACATCAGAATATATGGCATTAAGTAGTCTATCTTTTCTGTGTCCCTGATAGAACTTGCCTGTGCCTCCACAACAGCCCTGGACATACGTTGGGTGTTAGTTACTAATACACCAAACTCAGGAGGAAGGTTTTATGCATACTTTCTCTGAGCACCTCTACTGACACTCCTGTATTGTACGTCACCCTTGTGAAGGCTAGGGGGAAATTCTACCATCTCTGCAACTGGGATAACCACACTACCTGGTCAACTGTGTCCCCATCAACCTTTCAGTTTTCAAGTGGGTCTGTGGCACTATTCATTGTCCTAGGCTAGAGGCTAGCATTCTTGCAACATCAGGCAGAGGGAGGTCCACAGTGTTGGTGTCAGAGAATGCTTCACCTGTGAATACACCAAGAGAAATGGAAAAATAAAACAAAACCAGAAGTAATAAAATACCTAGGTCCAAAAATAAATAAATCAATCAATACAACTCAACCACACATGCAAATGCTATAATGGAAGAGAGTAGTACATATAACTAATACAAAAAGTATGCCCATACCTTGTGAAGGTGGTCATTGTACCACAAAGCTAGATTTAGCTAAACACAATTTTAATTGATAGCCATAATATTAAAGGTGGATGAAATATATTTTAAAATGGCATACCTGGGGCATCAGTTGTGGTTCTCCTCCAGCTTTGCCACTACAAACAAGACTGCACTGTGAAACTCTTCTTAATTTCCTGGATCCCTTATAGTTCACAGGAACACCTCTATCTCAGTGAGTGGTAGTTCTGTAGACAGCCCACCCAAATTAGCCCTTCACTCCCAAGCCACAGAATTTTTGTCTGTCAGTAATCTTTTTACTCATGTCAGTGGTCCTATGTCAGACCATATGGTAGTATCAATCCTGGCCAACCACAGCATTGGCATAACTGACCACCTGCCATCAGACACTGTCATGGAAGGGCTTGTCTGTGGAATGTGTATCTAAGAGCAGTGGATCATGGAAATGGAGGAGCTGCATTATGACCTGAGTCTCAGCATCTGAGAAGGGATGGTTCCATGAAGTTGACTCCTTATTTTTGGATTTTGGAGCCTTATTCCTGTTGTGATAGAAGAAAAACATGTATCTATTAGACAAGTACAGCATACTGGGTGGGGTAGTACAAGAGGTTACATTTATGGAGGAATATATATCAGTATGCAGTCAGCAATTATCATCATAAAAAAGTCTAAACAACAATGCAGGCCCTGAAATATCCAATATGAATCAACTTCCCCAATGATAAATGTTACAAATAACAGAACACAACAAACTAATAGTACACAGGAGAAAATATACAACTACTAAGCTGAAAAAGCAGCATAAGCAGAGAAACAGAGGTTAATGCAACAAAAACCTACATATCTCATACTAGCCAGACACATTTCTGAACTTCTAAGGATGTTACAATGATACTAAGGACAACTCTTAACACCTGAATATTGTGTGTTGTCCAACAATCATGTAATACAATTAAGATAACTACAACAGAAGGTTATTCCAAAAATGCTGCCAGGTTACACAGCACTCATTGCAAACAATTTATTGATGTATACCTATGAAGCGGTGGTTATAAGAAAGAATGTATACCTTGAAAGATATTAGACACCATCCTATGTACTTTTAATCAAATCTGTTGTCACTAATTTGTTTGGCAGCACATGGGAAACCAATCAGTCTTCCCTAGCATGGTGGAGGTTTCATAGTCCCATGTCCTGCTTATATGGAGTAGATGAAGCCCTCTGGACTCATGGATTATTTTAATTTGCTCTCATCTCATTATCATTTCTGAATCACTCAATGTGCTTAATGTACTGTGGATATACCCATGGTGTTAGTTCTGACTTGCACATACCTGACTGTAAAAGAGGGGTATTAAGAGTTTTGGCTAGGTAATGACTTACAAGTGTGCCCTATTAGACGTATTAGTTGGTCAACGAACCCTGCTAATGAGAAGTTCACTTAGAGAGGGTGTGTCAGAGAAAAAACCTTACAAAGGTTTAAGTCATATTTACTGAGTTAGGAGTGTATCTTGATACACATTTTTGTCAACATTTTCTAAGAAGATGAGGTATCTATTCACACAAGGAATGAAAATTGCTAACAATGCATCTGAAACATGCAGCATATATACAAAATAAAAAAAGGTTTATACGTATTCCAGCCTTTAAGATATTTCTTGTACCAAGGTAATACGTTGGAGTAATACATAACAACTGCTATCAGAAACTCTTGCAATGCAGACAGTTGTTTATAACCTCACACTCTTCTGCAATGATCATAATCACACAATTGTACTGTTACAGGAAAATTGACAACAATCTGATAGTATGGGTATAGTGCAGAATAAATGTAAATTTCAGGAGTACAATGCTAAGCACCTGTGCTTGGCACTGTCCATTTTTATTATTTAAATGATCAGGCAGTATAGCATGTTCACCATGTCATTGTCTCATTGTAATGTCATAGGTGCAGTGTTCAGATCTTGTGAAGGTGCCATGAAGGTGCCATCTACGTGAAAGTAGGTTTCCTTTCTGTAAATGTTTTACTTGTATAAACTCACAGAGTTGAGAACTAATTACATTGATTTATGAATATTTTTTTTCTATTCATCCTTTGTATGATGGTTAATATTGTGCAGCAGTGCTGGTCATTTATGCCCTTCACTGAATAACAGTTTCCATCCCATGGCAAAAACACAGGAACAGGAAATTCATCCCTGGTTCGGCACCTATGTCAATAATGAACACAGGCAGCCTGTAAATGGTTCATCTCCCAGGCCCTAGCTTGTAAATGGTTCATCTGCAAAGCCCCTGCTTACATTTATCAAGGGTATCAGAACTTGCCAGAGATTTGGAATGCATAATTAGGCTTAAAAAGGCCCTTGTGGTCATTAGCCTAGTAAACACCTATGAACCTATAATTATGTATGCTCAAAGACTGAGCCATTAGTTGTGCAAACAAGACTGGTGACAGTGTGCTTTACTTAGAATTTTGCACATTACTGAATGCTCAGAAAATATAGTTGTGTGATAAGTTATTGAATTGCTCTGCATGTTAATAAAGTATAGCTTGAATAGTGGCAGAAATGGTGCTGAATTTGAATCCGTATTAGGGATATTTTACTTTTATGTAGCATAACACATGTACTCATTTATTTATTTTAATCTTGAATACACATGTAATGTATAATGTTAATGTTCCAATATAATTGTGTTTTATGGCTGATAAACCTCATAATGTGGCTTGCATTACCTACATTGTGCAAATCACTAATATAGTAATACTACACTTCTGTGTGCATGCTATGGAATAAATATTATATATTTAATACCATGAGGAAAGAAAACTAGGAATGTGATCATTTACATCAGAATAAAGAACACAGCAAGACAGCTATCAAAACACAATAACACTGCTTTAATGGCACATCTTTCTAAATGATAAAGTGAACATCATCCTGGAATATGATGGGGAGAACATCTTTTATGCCCACTTTGCATGACCTTTTCCTCAATATTTGCTCTCTCATAAAGCAATAATGCTGTCAATTAAAACAACAGTACATTACATACATGGACAACAACTGTAGTGTTTCTTATTCTTTGCATGACAGTTTTCATGAAGAACTATCACTCTTCAGGAATAACTGTAGACAATTATGCATGCACCAAGACTTTGCCATTGGCCATGCAGGTAAGCTTGGATGCAGTGCACTTCAGTAAGCAACTGATACAGACTGAAAGTAATTTTAGTGATCTGTATGAGTTATATTGTTTATTGGCTTATTGTATCCCAGATATGAAGAGTCCATTGTAATGCGGTTAGTGTATTGCCATATGCAACTGAGTATAAGAGTCTCTCACATTTCCATGACACATGTGTCACATTGAACTGGTGCAATTGTAAACACATTTGTCTGTTTGACAAACCACATTGGCCATTCCCCCAAACATATGTCATGTACCCTACAAATTGGTGCTATCTGACACTTGTAATAAGACTTCTCCTGTGGCATCAGTGATTAATACACAGTCTAAAAAATCATGGAATTAGGCAGGGGCTTGAATCCAGCAATGTGTACCAGTATGAGTGTGTCAGGAAATAGTATCAAGCTGAACTTACTTCGAAACAGATGTGATGTGTGCACTTCCACTTAGTGGTTACATTTACACAGGGTGAAGGCCGCCCCAACTCTATTACTCCCTTTTAGGTATAACATGTATTGCAATACACAGCTCAGGTAGCATCTTCAAACGTGTGATGTCTGATACTTGTAATAAGACCTCCTGTGGTGTCAGCCGTTAATACACAGCTCTAAAAATGTTGATGTATTTGCATCCAGCAATTGGGTACTTAGTAAGACTGTGTAACAGAATAGTAACAGACAGGGATGGCTTAATCAACAGATTTGATGTAGATAATTCATCTTAGTGGTAAGTGCTCCATGGCTACAGGAGACTGATCCCTCAAATCCCCTTTTGTGGAAAACATAATAGTTCAATCACACTGCTGATGTTATTTCTTTTAGTGTGTGCTTTCTGATGACTTCTTCTGTTGTGTCAGAAGTACACAGTTGTATAGAATACATACTTAAATAGGCAGGGATTCAAGTCTAAGAAAATGTAACTATTGTGAATGTGTAAGAAAATAGTAACAGGAAGGACTGGTTTAGTCAACAGATGTGATGTGGACAGTTCAGCCTAATGGCAACAGTTACATAGCTACAGCTAGAGGATTTTAATTTGTCAAACCTCCTTTTGGGAATAACAGCTGGCTCACAGACAGGACCCAGGAAGTTAGAATTGGGGAGTCCACCTCTACAAAGAGGTCAGTCACAAGTGGAGTCCCTCAGGGATCAGTTCTTGGACCGCTCCTTTTTGGCATTTACTTCTCAGACATCAAGGCCAATATCAGTGGTCTCTGGCTGACTAAATTTGCAGTGATTGCAAATTAGGGACTGTCATTGAATCTCACACTGACACAAATGTTCTCCAGGAGGTGTTGACACAGACAAACTACTAGTGCCAGAGTCACGGATTAAAATTAAATGCCAAGAAATGCATAGTAGTATCCTTTGGGAAGTCATCCATCCCTGGTAACTATCATATTGACAACATACCTTAGAGTTGACCCAGTAGTCAGGGACTTAGGGATATACATAGATAGTAATCTAGCCTTTGATCATTACGTGTCTACAGTGGTGAGGAAATCATTCTATGTTACACAACTTATAAACAAAGGTATGGCATCTATGCCCAAGAAAGTCATTGTTCTACTGTATACGGCATTCATCAGACCTATCGAGTACAATGCCCCCTTTGGTATGTACTTAACCAGGCATATCCAACAACTGGAATGTCCACAGAGGTTCCTCACTAAAAGAATACAGGGTGTAAGTAATATGTCCTATGCAGACTGCCTCAAGGCCCTCTCCCTGCATTCTGTCTCCTACAGGCTTTTGAGGGGAGATCTATGACTGGCATACAGGGCATTGTCAGACCCCACTCTGATGGACCTCCTGTATATCCACAAAACAAACAGTACCAGAATTACCCATTCTAAAGACTTAAACCTTACCTGTGATATAAATAGGACCCACTGGAGAGATAGGTATGTATTCCAGAGGCTACCTCATCTGTGGAACAGGCTCCCCATCCATATGAAGCTGAGTTTCTCCATAATCCAATTGAAGTGCAACTTGGACAATTGGATGGCAAACTGGAAATTCATCCCTGGTTTGGCACCTATGTCTCAGATGCAAACAGGTAACTTGTAAATGATTCATCTCCCAGGGCCGTGCTTACACTTATCAAGGGTATCAGAACCTGTCAGTAATTTGGGAAGCATGGCTAGGCTTAAAAAGGCCCTTGTGGTTGTTAGCTTAGTAAAAACCTAAGAACCTATGAACCTATATCCATTCAGTCATACTGCTGGTTATCTTGTCTAGTGTGTGCTTTTGGACAACTGTCATATGACTTCTTCTGTGGAGTCAGTGGTTAATACACAGCTCTATCAAATATGTATTTAGATAGTTAGGTAGGTGTTCAAGTCTGGCAAAATATAGCTCCCATGAGAGGGTAGAATTAATGATTGCAAAGTCATCCCCAGTGAAACAGTCAGCCCACTGCATAAACTACTGGTTGCCAAAATCAGCTGCAAGAAGTGGTCAGCCAAGGCTCTAAGGTCAACAGAGACCAGGCTGAAGACATGGAAGTTGACTGGAGAGAAAATACAACAGTTCAAGGAATTACTCAGGGATCTAGCACCCCAAGAAGAGGAGGAAATAGGTGGGGGTTAAAGAAGAATGGCAGAACCTCAAAACAGCATGTGTGTGGACTACAGAACAGATGTGTGGCTGAGCCAGGTATGGAAATAAGGTACATAAGGGAAGCTGGTGGTGGAATGCAGAAATCCAGGAAGTCATCAAAAGAATGAATGAGTGCAGGAAAAAGTGGGAGATTGAAAAGACCAACCAGACTAGGAAGGAATACTGATTGACTAACAAAGAAGCCAAGAAAAGAATTGCAATAGCAAAGAATAGGGCATCAGAGGCACTCTACCAACTTCTGGAAAGTGACTCATTAGGTGGCACAACAAAACTATATCAGGTTGCAAAGTAAAGACAGAAAGATTAAGAAGATACCAGACACCTTTCATAAGGGATGCCAGAAACAACCTGCTCACCAGTACACAGGACATCAAAGGCAGATGGCAGGAGTATTTACAGCAGCTTCTGAATGAAGAAATCCCCACAGAAGCTGTACTGTCCCAGAAACAGCAAACGACAAGAGAAGAGGAGAAGCCTACCATAGAAAAAAGTAAGAACAGCACTAAGGAAGATGAGGTCAGGGAAAGCAGCAGACTGAGATGAGGTCACAGCAGATATGATAAAGATACTGGGTGAGATAGGGGAGAAATGGCTCCTGAGGCTACTCATAGCAGTGTGGAGAGAAAGGCATATCCCAGATGACTGGAAAATAAGCATACTTCTGCCAGTGTACAAGAACAAAGGGGGCATCCATAACTGTGTGCAGTACACAGGCATCAAACCCCTATCCCATTGCATGAACGTTCTGGAGAGGGTGGTTGATAAATGGATATGCAGAGCAATAGAATGTAAGATGAGAGATAAGCAGTTGAGATTCAGATCAAGATGCAGCACAACCGACCCAATGTTTGCAGTGAGACAGATAGCTGAGAAGAAGCTAGAGATGAGAAAAGAGTCCAACTGGGCATTCCTAGACTTGGAGAAAGCATATGACAAGGTCCCAAGAAAACTGATCTGGGCAGTACTGTGGTGGTTCAAAGTCCCAGAAACATCGGTAGAATTAACACAGGCTATGTATAAGGACCCAGTGACTCAAGTATGAGCAATGTTTGGTCTCAAAGAGGGGTATCCAGTGGGAGTGGGTGCACACCAGGGTTCAGCTCTGATACTGGTGATGGACTACATTAGAAAACAGGTTGGAGGGGACAGATCAATAATGTTGATGTATGTAGATGATATGGCATTACAGGCAGACTCTGAGCAAGAAGTCCAGCAAAGTGTAGAGCAATGGAATGCAAGACCTAAGGCACATGGGATGAAACTAAGCACAGATAAGACAGTGGTAATGGCAGCAGACTGGGGAAATCAGAAGAAGCTGAGAATTGAGATAGAAGGGAAGATAGTGGAACAGGTAAATAGCTTCAAGTATCTGGGAGGGGTGGTTGAGGGCTAGGGAAGTCTGAATGAAGAGGTGAAAGCTAGAATCAGAGGGGTTGCAACCAAATGGCATAGAGTTTCAGGTGTAGTCTATGACAGAAGAATGCCAAAAAAGCTGAAAAATAAGGTGTACAGACAGTGGTGCAACCAGTACTACTGTATGGTACAGAAAACTGTGCAGTAAAGGCAGAGCAGATGAGGAAGGTAGAAGTGATGGAAATGAAGTACCTGAGAAGGGTGGTAGGTTGCACTCTGTGGGACAGACGATGAAATGAGGATATAAGAGCAGAAGCCAAAGTAGCTCCAATTGCAGAAAAGATCAAAGAGAACAGATTACAGTGGTTTGGACATGTGCAGAAAAGCAGAAGACAATCTGGTGAGGAAGATTTAGGACAGACAGGAAAAAGGTAAGAGGAAACAAGGATGTCTAGCAAAGAGGTGGATGGATTGTGTGAAAGAAGATCTGAGACAGTCAGGCACGAGTGTCAAAGAAGGCAGGAGTGTAGCATTGAATCCTGAGAGATGGCAACAGTTAACACGATTCTCCAACCCCATGTAGAAAATGGGAAAAAGGGGGCTGGTGATGATGATGATGATGATGGTGTACAAGAATAGTAACAGGCAAGAATAGCTTATCCAACAGGTTAGATGTGTACAATTCCACTTAGGAAACATTTACAATGGGAGAGAGAAAGGCAAATTTTGTACTTCCTTTTATGGAAGTCATATACACACAATGTTCAAGTTATCCCTTCAAGTGTGTGTTTTGTAACAGCTGTGTAATGCCCTCTTTGGTGTCAGAGGTTAATGTACACCTCTAGAGAATATGGACTTGCATAGGCAGAGGTTAAGCTGGCAAAATCTATATACTGAGAATGTGTCAGAAATTATTGACAGGCAGGACTGGCTTATTCAACATATGTGATGGGTATAATTCAGCACAGTGTGGATATTTGTATGGCTACATGATTTTAATTTTGCGTACTCCCTTTTAAGGAAAACATATCCATTCAAACTGGCTGCTCAAGTTATGCCTTCTAGTGTGTGCTTTCTGACAACTATGCTATGATTTCTTCTGTGGCATCAGTGGTTAGTACACAGTTCTAGAGAATGTGGCTATGATTTTTTTCTGTGACATCAGCAGTTAGTACACAGTTCTATAGAATATGGCTATGATTTCTTCAGTGGCATCAGTGGTTAGTACACAGTTCTAGAGAATGTGGCTATGATTTTTTTCTGTGGCATCAATGGTTAGTGCACAGTTCTAGAGAATGTGGGCTTAGGTAATTTTGGAAATGTGTAAGCAAATGCTAACAGACATGAATGTATTATTCAAGAGATGTGATATGTAGCACTCAGCTCAGGCATGACATTACCAGAGTAGAAGGGTTTTAATCCTTCATTCTTTTCTTTAAAATGATCCCATATGTCTTCAAACACCCTTCTTAAGATATCCATTATAATAATTGCTTTCTCTATACTATGATAGGAATTATTTAATGTCAGCAGTTATTGCACAGCATAAACACTGTAGATCTGTGTATGCATATGTTTGAATCCTACAGAGAGCAAGTACTGTGACATATACTACCAAATAATAACACTCAGGACTACCGTGCTCTCCATATGTTATTTGTATAATTCACTTAATGCTAACATTTACACATGGGGAAGTTTACCATCTCCTAATTGTTGTACTGCCTTTTGAGGAACATCATATGTACTTCCAACTCAATGCTCAAGCTGACACATCAGCTGCACATTTGCTGACTAACTTGTAGCATCATCTATTACTGCACAGGTATAGAAACTACAAATTACAAAGACAGGTGTTCTAATGCAGCAGTCTGTACCTGCTATACATGTGTAAAAAACACATGTTATTAGGTAGGACTGGCAAACTTAGCAGATGTGATTATGTACAATTCTACTTCGGGGTGACATTTATGCAGAGAGAAGGTTTTGATCCCTCAGGTGTTTTTGTATGTTTTGACATTCCAACACAATAGCCATGTTATCCCTTCAGCTGTGTGCTTTCTGTCAACTGCTTTATGATTTCTTGGGTGGCATCATCAGCTAGTGCGCAGGTCCAGAGAATGCTGATGTAGCTGGCAGATGATCTAATCCAGTTGTGTGCAACTTGTATTGATTTGTTCAAAATCAAGTATTAACAGGCAAAAATGGCTTATTCATGAGATCTTGATGTGTTTGTGTGTGTGTGTGTGTGTGTGTGTGTGTGTGTGTAATGCTACATAGTGGTAACACTGTCACAGGAACAGTGTTTGGTCCCCCAGGTGATACACTCCTTTTAAGGTAGCTCATATGCTTGCAAACACACTGCACAGGTTATCCCTTCAACTCTGACTTCTTCTATGACATCAGCAGCAACTTCATAGATCCACAGACTGTTTGACTTAAATGGGCATGTTCTCATATCCAGCATTGTCTACCTTATATGATTGTGCAAAAATACATAAACAATGTAGGACAATTAGTGACATGCTGGAATGGCTTTCTCAACATGTGATATGTTTTTTGGTTGGGTGGGTGATCGACATTCCCTGATTTTTGTACTTCCTTGTGAGCATGCCTAGTTTAATTATGCGGTTGTGCACTTGTTTGCATAAAGTGGCATAAATAAACAGTAATGGGAGACTAGTTGTCATTTTTTTTTTTTTGTCAAAAAATGTTGTAAATTTGCCTTCTTAAGCATGGCTCTGCTGGCATAAGTAAACAATGGTGGGGATTAGTTTTTGTCACTTTTTTTGCTTTGTATAAAAAAATGCTGATAATTTGCTTCCATTAGCATGGCCCTGCTGGCTCTTGCACAGTGACAATGCACAGAGAACAACAACAGTATGTTAGGTCTGTCTAAAAAATGTTTCTTGTCAACTCTAGCAGTTTCTACTACAGTTCCAGAGTTCACAGATAACGTGATGTGATATTACACCTGTCTGTGAGGTATGATGAGTGACATGATCTACATTATTACTATTTGTTGCACAATGCTCAATTCAGTAGTCATTTTCCAAAATACTTCACAAATCCTTCATACATGTACTTTGTCATTAGTATTAACTTTTTTTGTGCAGCAGCATGAGTTAATGCACATGAACTGTGACTTTTACAAAGCTACAAAGGCTTTCCACTTCCATCAGATATACTTTAAAGCAGTAATGAATTAATACAAACATGCGTTGTGAATACTTCTCCTTTGAGGTAACACTTTCATAGCTGGCCTTAATCTCACATTTTAGTCATGTCCATATTTAGAGACAGGCATAAAAGTTGCTAATGAACTCCTTCCACATGACTGTTTTCTGGCAAGATTTCAATCTTGGTACAGTTTTTATGGAATGTCCCACATTTTCTGAGGGCACACATCTCACCTGCTTTGGTTTACATGTGTAACAATTGATACATCATAATAACTTATTTACTGTCCCACATGACATTTGTGATCCTGTGGCATATCCTTGTGGATCACAATTCATAATGATTTTGATCTGTTCTCTGTCTCACTTCCTACATTTCACAATATGCATGCTAGTGGTTCAACTGTTATTCTATCCACTTTCACTACTTTTAGGAGTATGCACACATTCCATAAGTTTTTGCATTTGTCCACACTTTTATGTATTTGTTTTCCAGTATTCCTTCAGTGGGAGTTTGATATATGTGCCCATGTGGAGTTCAAAAACCTTTATTACTTGCATGTCTTTTCCAACAACACATCTTTCCTTCTGAACATTTAATGACTGCTTCTTGGTGTGAATAACAATGACAGTCATTCTCCATTTTCCATAAATTCACTCATTGCAATGTAAAACATTTTAAATCTTCATTGTCCACCTGTTGCTAGGCTTCCCCTTACTTATGTATTTCTTCACCTGTCTGTTGTTTGTGCTGTGTGGTGCACAGTGTGTATGGTGAATGGTGTGGTACAGCTGAAACTGAGATGTGCACAGTGTGTATGGTGAATAGTGTAGTGACAAAGTGAACAGTGTATATGGTGAATGGTGTGGTCACAGATGAAACACAGAAGTGCACAGTGTGTATGGTGAATGCTGTGAAATAACTGCAGCAAGAAGCTGTCTGTGTTAGGGGACTGGAGAAGAGATTTTTATTTTATCCCCAACCTTGAGAGTTGGGGGGGGTCAACTTTGGGGATCTGCACTGGCCACCAGATGAGTTAACTAGTTAGTTAAAATTCTGCTATTAAGAGTGAAGGAGGATATGAATATAATATATTTCTATGTACCAGAAGTTTCTGCAGATCTGCAAGTTGTGTTGCAGAGTGCACCAATTCTGAAGGGGGCTGATGTCTCATCTTAGTGCCCAATTATTATTTAGGGGAAATAAAGGTGGTCATCAGGCCCCTATAAGTAGTATTGTGGAAAGTGTTGTTAATATTCACTAAGGTACAGGATTAAAATTGATGAATTAATTCAGAACTGCATTAAGATCTAAGACCATCCTGAGGTGGAATGGAGTGGGTGCATGGGTTTTAGATGTAAGGCAAGCAGAACCTGTAGCTTATATAAAAAAAGACAGACATTGTGAGTCATGTGGTCCTTACTGCCATCCAAATCTCTGTTTCAGTATTTTCATTCTAATAATATTTCAGTTTAATGGCATTTACTTATTTTATTTTATTTTAAGTCATAGATTTTCCACATAGTTTATTATTGTGTATGAAATGGACACAAACATTTAATTGCTTTTATTCTTCCTAAATGTCATAAAGTTAAAGGCTTAAGCCACTTATTAAAAGGTTGGGATTCATAGAGATGTCCTGCATACCTGTACAAAGGCTGCGAACCATGGCATTACTGAGCAGCAGTACACATATTAAATATGTACTTAAAATTATACTGATAGTGCTTTTGTGCAGTCATCCAAGCACCAATCTATCCTCAGGTTGAAACATACACAAAGAAAAACAAGACTGAGAACCTCATGCATGCTGAAAATGTTACTTTATACACTGCTGCATCTCAGAATTAGCAGTATGTTTCGAGGCTGTGCTGCATTTGTTAGAATACCCTTTGGCAGGATGGTACAAACTTGCACATAAGGATCCATAGTCATGCATTAATATGAGCTGCATGCTATGGTGTCCACATACATGGGCACTTGTGAGATGCATAAAAGGCAAGAACAAGGTGTTTAGGACATTTGGGAGACCTATTAGAAGTATAATTAAACTCCAAGCTGCACTTCTTGTTACAGATATGCAGAAGTGAAATAAAGTAATTTATAGACATTCTTGGTATCTGACCTCACTCTGTGGTCTGCAGCACAAAGAGGAATCCAGTTGCAAAATTCCCAATCTTTCTGCCATTGTGAATGCCAAATCTTACACACCTTGGAAGCTATTAGTGTTTGGAGGAATACCAGCACTTTCTGGACTTTGGGACATATGTAAGGAGGTACACAGTAATCTACAAGTGTCTGGTAAGTTATCTTTCTCTAATTTCTAAGGATGTACATATTTTCACTGGAATTCAGAGTACATACGGTTAGTAATATGACTATGTATACCTGTATATTTTATCTGCACAGAGTGTACTGGTAAAAATGTAGCCCATGAAATCAGGACAACATTTTGCTGTACATGTCTGTCTGTTCTTTTGGAAAGGGTACGTCCTGTGTACAGCATATGGAAATAGAAAATGTTGTCAGATATAGCATCCATATGCCTACATATGTGTATGCCTCATGCTGTAATACTGCATAGCTGAATCACCTATTTTCTCTATGTGTCAGAATGCCTGCTTTCCTCTATATATACCTGTAGGTCCTAATAAAGAGACCAGGCCCTGCAGGTAGTGCATTTGTGCCAGTGTGTAGCAGGTATACCGAGTGTACCTTTTAGCATACTGCCCATCCAAATGTAGTAGGTCATAGGTACTGTTAGATATTGTGCTCCTTTCTGTAGTTATTTATGGTAGAATTTGCATTTCTGTTATACTAGTACCCTTTATGATCATTGTTGTAAGGCAGAAGGAAGCCAGCTTGTCAGCACTGGTTAATTGGTAATATGGGTAGGTCTTGCAATCCAAGCAGAGGGTGTACTAACATACTATGCAATTGTCCCTAAATCTTTTCAAATAGTCTGAGTGACAAACTTCCTTTAAAGGCATGTTTGCATGCTATAGTCATGCACATCCCTAAGCATAGTATAGGGATATTGTACATGCATTGCTATAGACATGCACATCCCTAAGCATAGTGATAGGGATATTGTACATGCATTGCTATAGTCATGCACATCCCTAAGCATAGTGATAGGGATATTGTACATGCATTGCTATAGTCATGCGCATCCCTAAGCATAGTGATAGGGATATTGTACATGCATTGCTATAGTCATGCATCCCTAAGCATAGTGATAGGGATATTGTACATGCATTGCTATAGTCATGCGCATCCCTAAGCATAGTGATAGGGATATTGTACATGCATTGCTATAGTCATGCGCATTCCTAAGCATAGTGATAGGGATATTGTACACACAGATTGGCAGTCGTTAGTAGCTGTGTCATGTAATGCTTCACCCCCGCCCCCCCCAGCCTTAGCCCCAACCACACCACAGTGGTTGCTAAATTTATACTTGCTATGTTCCTCCCCACTATATTGTCATACTTACTAAACATTTAAGGACCACATTAACAAAACAGGTATTTCTGATAGGACAATCTACTATATACATAAACTGCCATATGCTTAAAAGAAATAAACAAAATACCAAGCAACTCTGGTATATAGAAAAAGAGTGCCACTATACCTATTCATGGATTACATTACCAAAAATGTAAATTGATAAAATGTGAAATTATCACAACAGAAGCACTGCAAGCACATAGTTGGAAAACCTAGTAGCATCACAAAAAACAAAAAAATGTATTACTTTCTTTTAATCCCACACTTTAAACCATGACACTTTTTCCTTAATTGTACTCTTTGCACTATTTGTACTGGTAATACTTATCCACTGCCAGCAGCCTCTTCATCAGCCACACCAATTCTATAAAACCACAGGCACCTGACACAAATGGTACCTCTCAACTGTACAGATTTTCACAGAATGTTCAGATTTTTGCCTCATATTTTTTGTCTGTTTTTCATAAAATTGAGGTTTTCTGGCAAATTGGTGGCAAATCATTAAAGACTGAAGTTAGAAAATAATGACAGACATTTGAGTTTCAGACTTCATACCCTTTACAAAATTCATGCTGATGCAAAACTTGTTACTCTATCAACTTTCTAAGTTTGTAAAAGCAATATTTAAAAAAATGTCCCTATTTTTGGGCCTTTGTCCCACTTTTGTTCATGACTTTGTCCAGATTTCTTCCTCTAGAGGTTGAGAGGTATGAATGGTATTGAAAATTATAAATAGCAGCTACCACTGACCTTTGTCAACACTAACTTTTTATGATTAGCTCCAACATGTCTTTACTATCCCGAAGAAAAACAATTAAGGATAAATTAAAAGAATGGGTTCTAAAACATCACAGACCACTGGTAGTTAACATTTTTCTAATTGGATATATTGAAACCAATCCTGGTCGTACTTTCCACATTCAAATACCCAGCTCACCAGCTTCAAAATGCAGTGCATACATGCAAGAAGTATTTGGAACAAACTGCCATAATTGCACATATCATGCCTAACAAAAACAGACATACCAACTTTCACAGAAAAATAGTAAAATAAATGCTAAAGGCAACTGTCACAGATGAAGATATTATATAACAAGGATATGTTATACTCTGCATGATAAGAGGTTGAAAGTTGTAGGTGGAAATCTATCAATGGAATGGATTAAGTTTGGTAAAATTACATGAACCATCTGGTCTCACTTGGGCTGTATTTACTGCGGGACTTGTGCACATGTCTTTTAATCCATAGTGTGGGTCTGTATTGAGACTGGTGACATGAGGAGCTGGTTAAGTTTATCAGCCACATGCCATGAAGTAATTGTGTAAGTGTTTTGTTGCCACTTTGGGGGAGACCTGAGAGTTATCTTTTCATATCATTACTGGGCTATCAGGTCATGAACCAAGGTGTCTCTTTGTCCTGCACTCGGTTGGTAAAATACAGGGCCTTATTTGTGTTGAGGCTTATCAGGTTCTGTCTGACATATGAGGAGATACTGGACTAGCCATCAGTTGTTACAGAATGACTTTTTCAATAGGTTTGTGCACCATCTCACCAAGTTCCTCATCTCATTCTCTGGCAGGTTCTCTGCCTCTGTCTGTCTGTCTGTCTCTGCCTACTTCTCTTTCTCTTCTTCTTACTGCCACTTTGACAATTCCCCTTTACTAAAATGCTCTCAGATTGACATAGAGGTATTATTAAGCTGTTAATCTATAAGGCAGGACAACATTAATTGGCAGCATTGCCTTTCTTTCAGGTAACCAAGTATAGCTTTATTTACTGCTGGGTCACTTTGCTTTAGTATGGCTCTGTATGAACAGATGCAGTCTGATTTCCATGGTTAATGGTTATATGTTGTATGTAACTAGTTGTAGCATCTGGTGGGTTATCACATAGTTTTCCTGTTTCCGCCACTAATTATGAACAACTGATATGATTATTTGGCAGATTTCTGTACATCCATCCTTCCTATAGCACGCAAGAAATGTATAGGGACAAGGCAAGTTATAAAATTTGTTTTGCAAACTCCCTGGCTTTATGCTTGAAGTATGCCCTTCCCCCACTACCCATGATTTAATGGACAGATACCACATGGACTAGAGAATGTCTTTCTGTTTTCATTTCTGAGTTGTCTTAATCAGGAAGGCTAATTATCACAAGATCTCAGTGAGGAACATTGATGAATGTTATTTAGTAAGGTTGCTTTAATAAATAAATAAATATGCTGACTTTACTATAACTGCATAGAATGTCTCATTGTTGCTCTCAAAATGTCCCTTAGAAACTTTTGAGATAAAGCTTTGATCTTTAGCTAGAGATTCAAAAGCATGAAGTAATGAAGGAAAAAGATGTATTGACCATGGGAGGGACAGATGATTAGGGACCCAGGGCACTACCTAGTATGTGCTGGCTGTCATCCAGAGAATGGTCAGATATCTTGTAGTCACTCTGCACACCATGCAGTAAACAATAATCTGGAAGGATGTACTAAAATGGTGCACTGACTTTCTCCTTAGGCTTCCCTTATGTGTTTGTCTGCCTTAATCAACTTTGCCAAGTAATAGCACTCCAGTAAAGATCAACTGCAGAGAACGCATAGCAGTTTTCAAATGCTCCCCACATTTTCTTTTATGCATTTACTTTTGGAGAATTATGAGTGCTGTGAGCATTTGTACGACTGAGGATGCTTATTCTTTGCAGAGGTTATCAGGAGGAAAGATGTTATAAATGAAGAAGGATTCAAGATCTTATTTTCATCTCATCCTCATTTCTAGTGGTAGGAGACTTTTCCACCTCTACATGCAAGATACCTCCTTCTTGTCAAAGTCTAGTCATCTCTTTGCCATCATGTATTCTGTACCACCATTGCCAGCAGTTCTGAAGTTGTCTCTGGACACAATGGTTCCAAAAAAAATAGTAGTTAACTATACATTGACTACCTGGGATGGACTTCAGAAGTTATTCATAAGTGAATGACACAAAGGACTGGACCTGCAGCTTGAATATGAAGTTTGTAAATCAGGACAGTGATTAAGTTAAAGTGTAAGTTCAGGTTCCTATCCATGCCATATTTGGTATCAGTGCTGAATGCTGAAGTTGTGTGGGGCTCCTGGAGGTACATATTTTAGCAATGTCTGTTATGAACTGATATACGGTCGAGGTGTAGGAAAATGTCTTGGATTTGCTGAGTCCCAGGTTACAGGATAACATATTAGGAATTTTAATATTCATCCCTGCCTTTAACTTCTTGGGGTAACTTTATATGACTGGTGAATGGAAACCTTTAAGAATGGCATAAGTAAAAGGTATCTAATCTAAATAAGGGTTTGATAGATTACACCTTCAACCTGGAGAGGTCTAGAATGAGGAAGTAGTAGAGTCTGTTAATGCATTAAAATTGGAGAAAAAAGGGAGACTCGCGTCATACCTCATTACATCTCCTGACCGCCATCCTTTCCTGCAATGCAAGCAACTGCTTTACGGTCAAATGTTTCATAAGCTGTGCTTAGAATAATTTTAAACAACCTTCTATATTCACTCAGCATCTGTAATATATTAGAAACTAGTGAATAATTACTATAGAACACCCTTTCATCCACTTACAGTTATGTTTAGCTTAAGCAGTTAAATCATATATAAAACAGCAAATGTTTTAAGTTTTTTATGTTCATTTTATTGCTTTTCCTTAAAATGCAGTGTTATAGACTTCATTGTAAAAAAATCTGATTTAATACGCTGGCATTTGAATGCAAAGCCATGCTGCATTTGTAATAAGTCTGAATGAACAAAAAAGTGAGGGTCTATGGCTTTGAGGGAGGTTCATCTGCCATAAAAAGGCTGATGAACACAGTGAAGACAGAAACAAAAACCATGACAACATTCAGAGACATGAGTCTCAAGGTATGGTTCTGGGTATACTTGCAGCTTTCAGGTGTTATTATAACAACTCACTGCAACCCCTCACCCCATGAATTTAATATCAAGTCTGTTTCATTTTGTGAAACTTATCACTGTAAGAATTATTTGGTTACTCTGATGGTTCTTATCATTACTGAAAGCTTTAATTCCTTATTATTCCATCCTCATAATTGCCTGCCATTTTGTCTCTATTTTCAAACCAAATTTAAGACAAGACAACTTATCAAATTATCAAAAACATGTGGAACTTTCTATATCTGGAAAATAATTTCTGACATCCTGAAATGCATGCCTTCCACCCACACTGCCCTAAAATCACAGAATGGCGGGGGCTGGGAATGTAGTGCATTCTTTAAAAGCAAAGTACTAGTGTTATTTAATTGTTTTAAAGCTCTTGGATCATTGCCATTTTTTCTGCGTTGGTGGTTTGCTGTTTTAATGTTGTGCATTCTTAATTTAATTTGCACTAATGTTGATGTTACATTTGGCAGTGTTGCAGGTACCTTTGGGCAATAGAATGCATTTACATTTCTAGTATTTTCCCACCTTTGATCTATCATAGACACAGGCCTCATTTCTTTAGTATATCTAGTACATTACGTTATATTTACTTGATTGCAGGCGTCAATATGCCTAGGTAGTCTGCACTTTAAAGGCCTTAATAATGTGCAGTCAGCATAGTGTACTGTTTTGCATTAAAGAACATATGGTGGTGTTTTCCAGACACTGTGATGCAAAACTTATAATCACAGTTAAGCATTTGTCTAATTTTTTTGAAGTTGTTAACAGTAATGACAGAGAACTATAGGCAGCAAAATGGGCTGATTCCTATGGATATTCTGTTTATGTGTATAGTGCTGAAATAATAAAGGCAAGATGTTTCATGTACTCAGTTTTCTCAGAGTAGTATCACATGTAAACCTAGCTGTTCTAGCTATTGACCCTGAATAACATCGCCAGATGCATAGCCTGGACACATTCTTAATAAAAGACATACACACTCTATTGCTGCTTTTCTTACTTTGAAGTGTGAAGCTCATCCTGAAAGAGCTTTCGGAGACTTCTACAAGTACGTGCTCGGACTATCTACTTCCTGAAAGCTGAAGAGCTGAAAGGATGAAAAAATGTCCAAAATACAGAAGGGTGAAAAAAAATCAGTTTTGTTTTTTGCAGGAGGCAAGCCCCTTCTGCACGCCCTGATGTGGGAGTAAGCCTCCACACCTCCCAGACTTACATATACCAACTTCATGGATGCACCAACTCGAAGAAGGGAGAAATCTCCCCAAACAAATGAATCATTGCTACCGCATACCTACTATGGCAATAATTTTCTATGGAAAAACAGAATCTGGTGTTATATTGTTGGTCTTTTTTCTGTACAGGCTACTGACACTCGAATAATTTCACCTTGAGCAACTGTAGAGCAGTCTCCTTTTATAAAAAAAATCTCACACAAATTGATAAAACAATATAAATCTACATCTGTACCAAAATGCAACATGTCACAAGCAGGACCGGAAAGGAAGACAAAAGAAACTATTGCATTGTAGCAAAAATATTAGAAATGCCATATTAGCTGCATGTGTGAGACCTCTGTGAGTTAACAGTTTGTAAGATTGTTATTATGCAGTTGACTGTGTAGTCAGTAGTTGCCTAACCAGAGTAAATCCCACCATGATTTTTCCCTTTCCATAGGGAAATGCCGAGTAAGTCCCACCACTGTTTTCCTCTTTCCATGGGGAATTACCAAGTCAAATCAGAGATGCATGTACAGTTCCCTTTCTATAGTCTGCTCAGGACAGAAAAATTATAAAGGAAACTAGGGTTTGTGTCACAACATCAGAAGAGTAAATCTAAACTGCACATATGCATGAGTTCTGCCACTAAGATAAATGCTGAGTTCTACAGAGTAGCATACAACATGCGATGTAAGACTTCCTTCATCCTCACATAAGTTCTGTAAAACAGTAGCAATATATTGTATAGTGTAAAAAATACATTTACATTAATGAGTATAAGGTGATGGCTTCTGGATGCTGAGATAAACAAACTTGTAGCACAAGTACCCTGGTGATTTACATTAAATATTACTGTTCAGATTTAGGCTCTTTTAAACTTGAATATTCTTGGGGGAAGGTCTTATTTTGACGTCTAGGGGATTTATAAAGTATATGTTTAGCATAAGTTTAAGTAAGGAGTCAGATGCAGTTTGGTACAGAACATATTTACCCTTCTGCATGAAGTATAGTAAAGTAACAGCTGTGCTGGGCAGCTAAGCAGCATGTAAGACAAGCCATTGCATTGTTGTGTGTGACACTTCTCCCTTTCTTTTAACAGAACTACTAATTGTGAGAAACAACTGTTTTTATGTCATGCTGAGATCTGTGACCATGAGAAACGTTTACAGGCCTTTGTCGGATTCTTTACAAAGTCTGCACTGTTCCATTCAGTGCTAAATAATGGGCCTCTTGGGCCTGGAGCTGAACGTTATGAAGTACCTTTTTATTTCTTGAGATAATAGTACAGGATTTTGGACTAAACTGAGAATAGAAGTACCAGGACTTAGTTTTGACCTGTAGACATGGAGCTACTGCTTCATCAACCCCCTTGTTTATCTGGCCCTGGTCCCATTATCTGAAAGGTCCAAATTTTACTTTTTTCTATTTAGTTGAAAGAGTTCTATTGTGTTTATAGTACAATAATCCAAAGCAAGTATTTTATCTGCTGTCAGTGTTTTTGGAGACATTTATGTTACAGATCATACTTTAAGAGGGCTGTAGCAGAAATTGTATCATTTAAGACATGCAGTTACATTAGTACATGTACCTGGCAAGTTTTTTCCATGTCTAAACTCAGTAACAGTCAAGCAGTGTTAAGATTTGCCTTATGTAGAGCAGACAGTTATTCATCCTTTCTTCTTAACCTAACCTTTACAATCTATTGCATTTTTGCATTCATTAATACCTACCAGCTGTGCTATACAATGCTCTGCAATGGCATTTGTTTCTTTATTTATGTGTATTTGTTTTCCAGGTAGAGCACTGATATCTGTGGAACATTTTTCAGACTCACTCAGGAGCGGGGTCTGGTTAAGTGACTTCCTCTGATTCACACAGCTACGCAATGGAGGCTCAGGGAACCAAACCTTGCACCTCTGGATCACTGGACACTGGACCAAAAAGTGCAGCTTTCCTGAGTGAAGTTTACTTTGCCTTTGTGGTGCCTGCTCACTTTTGACAAAAGGTATCTCTAGTCAAATATGTGAACCAATACAGGAGAAGAGAATCTGAAAGCTGTCTGTGTAGGTCAGTGATTACTAGGCCTATGGATAGTCTTCATGGTCTGAAAGCAACATCTTAATAGTTAGTGACTCTGTCTCCTGCATGGCAACTTCCTTCTATGTTTTCAAATTCTGTTTTGTCGAGTACAGGCCAAATCTAATAAAATAGGTGTTATCATCATGTCATTAGTATATTCTGTGGCCTCCCACGGATGTCATTTCATATATATCTCCCTTCCTGTGAGTCTGAGACTGTCCTTTAGTCTTTGGTGCCCCCACTGACATGACCAAGAGCTAAGCTAAGAACTCTTGGGTGGTTTTCTGCCTCCAATTTTCCAACTGTCTCATAATGGCATGTCCTCGCTGGTGGTTTCTTACAGAAACTAACTGATCCTGTGATTCTATTGAACTAGAAAGTCAAACCTTATACTGAAAACATCTAGTCATTATTATGCATATCATGCACTAGTATTTATTACTCTTAGACTGAAGGCCTGTGATTCTGAGGTCTATAATGGTTAGGTTCTGTAGTCAGCTGTATGACATCCTTTGAATTGCTCTTTGCTAATTATGTACTTTCCCTGCATTGTTCATTGCTTTTTAATGATGTGCCTGTTATTGCATTTTCATTGAACAATATTTAGATACTTAAGCATTAAATTATGAAAACTAAAACACAGCTAAAAGTTAATTCACTCATCTGGGAACTCTAAAGATGTTAACCGAGCCTTCAATCAACATGTTTTTAATGCAGTAAGAAAATCTTTCTGTGTTGCTCAAATTATTGATAAGGGAATAGCATCTAGGTCTAGAGAGGTCATTGTACCATTGTAGTAAGCTCTTATCAGACAAATCACAGAGTATAATGCTCCTTCATTATGTACCTGATCCGATACATCCAGCAACTGTATTGTCCACAAAGGTTCCTTACAAAAAAATACAGAGAGTAAACACAATGTCCTATGCTAATTGCCTCAAAGTCCTGTCTCTTTACTCTTTATCATACAGATTTCTGAGATGTGGTCTTTGCCTGGTGTGCAAGACATCTTTGGATCCTGTTTTGATGAACGTTTCGCACATCTGCCAAACAAACATCATCAGAACTGCTAGATCAAAATACCTAAATGTTGCTTGTGGCACAAATAGGAAACGTTGGAGAGACAACTTTGTTTCTCAAAGAATTCCTATTCTTTAGAACAGGTTACCCATCCATGTTCATAGATTAATACTATGCCAACTGCCCTTGCAAGCCATTTTAAGCCTAGCCAATTATCGCTTGTGAAATTCAAACCTTCTACTTTGTGTTTGTAAGGCAAACACCTTAACCATTAGACCACCCTCCCAACCCCAGCAGGCTGTGAAGCAGAGTACCTCCATAATCCTATTTAAATACAACTTGGACCAATAGATAGGCAATTGGGAATTCACCCCTGGTCTGGTGCCTATGTGTCTGATGGGAAGAGGCAGTCAGTAAATCACCCACTATGTAAATCAAATTTGTGGGTCACATTTGGGTTGCACCTATAGGCATATGAGGGCTCTGGTCATCTTTAGCCTAGTATACACATATGAACTTATAAAGATTACCCAACAGGATAACTTTAACCAGCATGACAAATAGTTTTAGATATTTAAAAATGCAAACCTTTTTTCAAGATGGAAGATATCTGTTTCAAATCACCACTCACAGACTTATAAAATTTCAGATTAGACTCTTTTGTTAAGATTCTGGTAGGGAACTATCTAGTCACTAGCGATTAATTTTAAGTCCAGTGTGGCTTCCAGCTTTAAACCTCAGGGAATATTTGTACCTCTCTCCTTCAAATTTTACTGAATTTTAGTGCACAATATTTCAGAATTATTCAAACATCTCCAAAGCTCTCAACCACTTAGAGCAAGAAATCTGGGCAAAGCCATAAATAATGGGGGAAAACGTCCAAAAATAGGGACAATTTTTAAATATTGCTATTACAAACTTAAGTTGATTGAATAATAGGTTTTGCATTAGCATGCATTTTCTGAAGTTTATGAAGTGTGAATCTCAAATGCTTGTCATTATTTTCTGACTTCAGTCCTCAATGATTTGGCAATGATTTGCCAGAAAACCACAACTTTATGAGTAACAGGCCAAAAATAGGCGGCGAAAATCTGGATATTCTGTGAAAATCTGTACAGTTGAGAGGTATGAGCAATGACCTGTTCTGCTTTCCATTGGCCTATAGTGCCTTGTTTGTGATTTTTAAAAATGTTATTCTTACACAGAAGAGAGAACCCTTGCAGCTTTCTTTACCAGGCAGCAGCATCATTCTGGTCCACCCTGACATCTTTGCACATCTGAAATAACTATCCATTTATATTCAGGTGGTGGTCTTGCTGATGTTTATTCACTTCTTTTAAAAGAAGTCTTAGGTGTCAGGCACACTACCTATACATAACATGAATTTTCAAATATAATTGTTGCATGTGCTGCTGAATACACTGAATCATCTTCAACTACTTTAGGTAAAGGTCACAGGCTTTTTGACTTTTTTCTTATGTATACTGCCAAAAAAGTACACCATAACTGTGTTTTTCATTACTCATTTGATTTTGTAAATGCTGCTGTATAGGTGACAGATTCTAGCATACCCTCTAATGTTTAGACTTTAAGTTATCCCACTCATTTCATATATAGGAGCAATATAGGAGCAATGTCAGGTAGCTGCTGATTTGTCCCCATTCTCAAATGTCTTGTTTAGTGGGAAAATTCATTGTCGGTCTTTTGGTCCTCAGATGGTACTGGAGCCTCTTTTCTTCCAGGCTACCCTTATCTATTGGAGGGTTATAATGAATCAAAATGCTACCACAAATGTTACCAGAAGGTGATAGAGGATATACCCCCGGATTTACTAATCTTCCGTGCAGGACTAATGTAGTCCTGCACGGAAGTGGCAGTTTAGGAGGAGGATGACAGCACGCCATGCATATTTATGAAAGCACGCTGCCTGACCTCCTAATCCTCGTGAATGAGTGCAGGGGGCATGTCTGAGAGCAGAGCACTCAGAATAAACATGCCCATGCAAAGTAGAACAGCAAGAAACTGTAAATAAATGAGTGAGACTGCTCATAGGTGTCCTCATATCCCCACCAACAGTCCCCCATGTTTACATCAGGAACAGTACATATAAATAAAACAAAGAAACCCTTTTATTTTTTTTAAAACCCCAAGTACAGCTAATCATAGGTGCGTGGGTTTGCCCATCACTTAACTATGGTTAAAGCAGTTTAAAAGGCTGAAGAGGATAACAAGGAAGATATATGCAAATTAATCAGCAGAGCACTAGTGTAGTGGTCACAGCATCCTTCTCATGAGCAGGCATTCCCGGTTCAAGTCCCACTGCAGCCCATTCCATTTTCTATGTGAAATCTGTATATGAACATTTTTTGACATTATTTTTGCAGTATAACCTACTAATTAACATTTAAATGTGAACTGGAGTACTGCATTAATTTCACATGTGAAGTGTCAGTGTCATAATGAATAAGGCACTAGTAAGCAGGTTTAAGCACAAATAAGCAGTAGTAAGCATATATAAGCACTAGTAAGTGTATTTAAGTGCATTTGCATGGGGGTAAACATTGCCTACACAGATTAAGCAAAGTAGAAGCTAATTGTGTGTAAGAAACTGTACCAGGAGGTTAGCAGTGCTTGCCATAATGCAAACCCATTTACAACTGCTTTAAAGTGCCTTAATCACTCTGTACCCAATGGCCTGTGTTCTGCCCAGCAACAAAATAAACAGCTACTGCATGGCTCAAACTTAGGACCCTGAGCACCACAGTCACGGTAGTCAACCACTAAGCCATCACAGCAATGCATACAAATGAGGTATCAGAAAACTAATCCTCACCACAGGAAAATCAAACCAAATATGTGAACTGAATCTATGTACAGTGTGATGTTGTATAACCTGCCACAGAACATAAATATGTGAACTGGAGTACTGCAGTAAGCATATATATGAGGTGTTATTGTAATAAAGTGTAGAAGCCCCCAGGTCCCCATACAGTGTATGTACGCATGAATCACAGATGCCAGACACATATTTAAATGGCAAATATAGTGCTAATTAACTATTAAGCAAAGCTAACCACAGCACAGCTCAAGTTAGTAAGTGTAAGCAATGTGTAGGGAAGCCAATTCAATCTGCCTAGTGGTATACATCTTTAAGCAGTGCCAACCTTGTGTAAGCAGATGTGCCCATAGTTTAGCCCTTTCAAAACCAGCCAATCACGGGAAAGTACGAGAAATTGGCCGTATTTAAACTCCACAGGTGGGAATACTTCCCATAACTGGATGTAGCTTTCTACTGCAGGCAGAATGGTTGGTGTGGGTGAAGGCACTCGATTTAGAGTGCAGCGCCGGGGCATCCAGGAGTCAAAATTCATGGTATGGCTCCTGGTAAAACACCATGAGCAGAAACTACTGCAGGGCCAGTACCAGGGCTCACAGTATAAAGCAGAGGCCTGGGACAGTCTTGTCCGTGACCTCACCAGTGCCACAGGTATCCCCTGGACTGGTGAGCAGGTCAGGCACCACCATGCTGACCTGAAGCAGTGGAGGGAAGATGTACTGGAACAGTGGATCCAGGAGTCTCGGCAGATGCCTAATGCCCCAGTACTAAGTACTTATTCTACTAAGTAGTAAATAATTGCTTAGCTTGTGTATACTATGGATAGGTATGGCTAAATATCACTCTATTTCTCTGACAGCTGCAGATGAGTGGGCTGCGAACCAGCAAGCCCATGATGCTAGGTTGCAAAGGCTGTGTCGCGAGGCAGGTAAGTAATTAGTCTGCATGTACTGTCATAACAAATAAATATAAGAGCCTTAGAAAGTGTTGTACCAGTAGAAATTAATGTGTAATAGCCTGTGAATAAAGGTATAACCCCTGGAGTGCTTCTGTTTACTCTTCTTTAATATGTTGGCAAACTGTTGCATATTATAAATAGTACTGTTTTATTTTAAGCAGTGTCACCCACACTGTGGTATGCAGATAAAATGTGTATGAAGTCCTGCATAACAATGTTGGAAGTGCCAAGAGGTCAGTTATATTGTACAAGTGAGGGAGACTTAGAAAACAGTTGAAAGCTTTACATCACTTCCCTGATAGCACAGTGTACTATGATGTTAGTTATAATTTTTTGTCACACATAGCAGGGGTTTGAATCCTGGGAGTGCTACTAAGTTGCATGCATAAACATACTCCACAACTGTACAGATTTTGTTACAATGTTCAGATAGAAAGATGTATGCATAATTACACCCAACAACTGTACAGAATTTGCTAGAATGTTCATATTGAAAGTTGTATGCATATTCATACCCCACAACTGTTCCATTCTGTCCAGCATGTGCAGATAAATGGCCCATATCACCAGCCTGGTACCCTGTTCCCCTGAAAAGTCAGTGTGATTATCCAAGAAATGTAGGCAGCCATTGATGACATATAACTGATAGTCAAACGTGTACATAGTCATAAAATGTATATGAAAACAAACTTGTCATTCTAGCACCTCACCCAAAGTGTATGACAGCAATTCTCAACATATATTGCATTAACACTTGCATCTTGTCACGCCAGTATGTAAGACACAGGTCATGTATATAATAATCTATAAACATACCAGTGTACAATATAAGGCCATCGGGTAGTGTAATAATACATGTAAGGGAAAGGTCACTGCAGTGACTAAGAATGTTGCGAAAACTACAAGGATATATTAGTTGTTAATTGAACTCTCTCTCTCACGTGAAGGTGTAGTGGTGACTGCCCATGAGTGGGGATCTCAGTCCCACTGTTTCCATTTGGGGGCTCATGAGCTTGCGACTTCCAAACACCCCTTCCCGTCCAAGTTGTTTACCCCCACATGTGTCATATACCGTCCCTGTATGCATCTTGTTTGTCTTGTCTGTTAACCTACCAAACCTACCTCCCCAAATATACCTGCTACCCCTCCCCAACATCCCACTCTCACCTGAAAAAAAAAGGGCAATCTGTTCCCACAAAGAAATCTTGCCCCATACATAGCTGTTCATTTTGCACACATGTCCACTGAACACATATAACTTGGTCTAATTGGCATCACAATGAATTTATGCTGTCCTCACCCCTCTCCCAGGGGTTTGAGGGTCCAAATCTACCTCCAAATTCAGTGTATATGCACAACTGTTGCTGTAGAAGAAATGGCAGCTATGGACCTTTCCTACACCCTTCCTGCACATGCCTAGCTATTTCACCTACTGTCTTACCCTCTTTGTGCCCCCTTTTCACCACTTTCCTATCAACCCTTTTTTCTTTTCTTTTAAATAAATTAGCACGGGGGTAAGCGGGAGTAGGCACTTTTAAGCAGCAGTAAGCAAGTTTAAGCTTGTTTTATTGGAGGTAAGCTATGCCTACACAGGTTAAGCAATTTAAAAGCTAACAGAGTATGAGAAACTACAACCGGAGGTTAGCAGTGCTTACCTCCACGCAAACCTGCGTACAACTGCTTTAAAGTGCCTTAATTGCTTTGTATCCAAAGGCCCATGTTCTGCCCAGCAACAAAATAAACTGCCATATATACATGCATATGCCTAAATTGACACATATATGCATCTACACCTATATGTCGACATATACACAGCACGTTACATATGTGTATGCAACTATATATCTATGTAGGTATATACGGACATAGTTATATATATGTTAGCAGAAAAATGTATCTATATAGGTATATATGGCCATACATCTGTAGATAGCAATGGCAGATTAACATATACACATATGTCCACATGCATCGTTAATAGGGTTGAGAGGCCCCACACACCATACGTCTCGTATGTCAAGGCATTCCCCCTCAGCCAAACACGTGCACCCTGCAGTACACTACCAAATACAGTCTGCCTCCCATAGGACATGTAATATGTGGAAGCCATCAACATCCCCAGGATACAGATACACAGACACAGAGATGCAGATGCAGATACAGATATATATATATATATATATATATATATATATATATATATATATATATATACATGTGACTACACATACACATGCAGATATATGTACAGTATGTTACATATGTAGAAGGTGCACACAATATGGAACAACCACTATGCCTACATTTAACACCTGAACAACTGGACACTGTATGGGCCACCTATACAAATGTCAATCATTGCCTGCAACATATACCCATAGAAAGGTCATAGGAAAGACTGCACACACAGGTTTGCAGAAATGGGAAACCTTTAATTGTGTACTATTACAGTTCTATATGCCAAGTCATATAGCTGTTCAGACACTGGCAACCATATAAACAGAGTACTGCAACTGTGAAACAGTTACACTGATACAGTAGTCTGGAAAGGTTCACAACTGTTGCTGTCCAGGCCACACCCTTAAACTTGTACATTAGTGAAGACAGACTGGGCCACAGGATACCAAAGAATCAACAGTATGTACTGCAGGTGTGTAGTTCATCAGTCTCAATCTACACTCTGTACAAACTCAGTAGGTGGTAAAGACGTTATGTGTTTAAATGGGTTGTAACTGGCACATCGCAAGGCATAACTGACACCATCACAAGCACACCGACAAACAGAACAGTCTGTATGGCAGGAGGCAGTAGGCTTGCAGTACCCCAATTCATGTAAATAATGTAAATATAGGTGAAGTATATGGTACTGCACATCCAGAGGCCTTGTGGCAGCTCACCCCTGATACCCCCACATTTTGTAACAGCCTAGGTCATTTATGGTGCTCCCCACCTAGACTCAATAATACAGGCCCATATACCACTGTTACATACAATGGCATCTGGAGTGCATAAGGGCACACATGTATTGTGTAGATGACGTCCACACATTTATGGCCCCAACCCCACTGTATATGTGGGGGAAACAACAGCAGTGGACTAATGGCAGCAATGGCAGTGTGATATACTCACAGCCCACTACAGAACAACCCCCAACAGCATGACATATGTGCAAAGCTTGGTATGTAGATGGAGGACAGAGGCTGGAACACAGGCACATATGTGGAACAGTGTTGCCATACACTAAGCAAGGTGCTGGTGTTACAGGATAGTCTGCAACGTACCCTTAGTCAGGGAATTGAGGTTAGAAACAGAAATGGATGTAGCCATGTACTGATAGCATGCAACACACACACTGCCAGTGTAATTTCTGACACAGGACCTGTGTGGTGGATGGACAGCACATGATAGGCATACCTCTGTCCAGCAAGGGGATAGGCCCACAGTAGTGAGCTATGCAGACAGACTGCATTCTAAGGTAAACTAGTATGTACACACACACACACCCTGTAACACCAGTACCATACAAAGCATCTCACAACTCTACTGACAGTGTGTCTATAGTTCTTGATCCTCCTACAAATATGTGGCTGCCCTGAGTGTGCAGGTTCTCCTGTAAGGGGTATTGCTACCTGTTGTCTGTAACACTGATGCTCACTCACAGGAAGGATGTCCATCACACAGGAAATGTAAAGGGACCACGCCCACATGATGTAGGGATTCATAGTGGGTGGTTGCCATGACAGTGGTAATTGGAAGTACTACACATGTGTAATCATATATATATATATATATATATATATATATATATATATATATATATGGATAAGTATATGTACATATTACATATATTTCCACCAATATGTCCTGGACATGGAGTGTAGCCCTACCCCAGCCCCTATAGTCCCAAAGTTGTAGTGGAAGGGGATGTCAGGTATGTATAGCAGGTATATTACAAGACTATTGCCACTGTCATTGGGATTGTCTTCACAGACATGGTGTGTGTGGAAGGTCACATCTGCTTATGTCATGTGTGCCACTGGCTACTGACAGACATCCTAAGGAAATCATTGTAAAGTACCGCTGCTAGCATGTAATGCCCCTGTGAAGTGCAGCAGAGATAATGGCCAATATATGTGGAACTTCGGACACACACACACTGTACAGTCCAGAGGTATACACATAATCCCTTAGTGCACAACATGTGTACCAGGCCTGACAATATGGATGTAGACAGACATGTAGATGGGTATAACACATAACGACTGGTATACATATGCCACCATAAGTTTTGGATTGACACACTCTTGTCTGGCCTGACACATAATGACTGCTGGTACAGGGGTGCCATGAACACATGCTACCCACTAGATATTGACATATATCTGTACAGCATTCCACTGCTCTGTCTGACATACATGACGTTTAAGAGAGGCCCGGCAGTGGTACATCTGGCAAGTATCTGCACATGACATCTCACTGGGTAAGTACACTAAGCTGCTAGGCATGTAACAATGCACTGTGCAGACTACAGGCAGACTGGCTCAACACTGGCCTACATCTCCTATGGGAGAATGCACATGTACCTGCATATATAGCAGGCTCAACAGCCATGTCACAGCACAGGGTAAGATACACCTGTGTGAAAGTGCATAACCACAACCATTGTGAACACAGCCACAGCCACATATGGTAAGCTAGCATAATATTACAGTATATGGACTATCTGTTCTACACCATCCTCATATGTGCCACTCACAGAATGACCCTACATATACTGGCCTGCTACACAGTTTGGTCTAATGGCTGTCTGTGGTGTGGGACATGTGTGTGGATGGCCCTATAAACATGTACGGCAAAATGGTACCATACAATGGGGCAGCATGTAACATCAGATAGAAGGGGAGCTAGAACAATGACATCTACCACAGTCTGTACACAGGCTAAAGTACATATTAACAATACACACACTGCCAACATTCGCCATCACTACACAGACCTCAGTACTGTACAAACATCCACAGAATGTCCAGATTATGTCATGGAATATAACCCCTACTGTACATGACATGTAGCAATCTGATATATCACTGGCTTGTTATCAGATATGATGACACTATTTATGGTGTACAGCACATATGCACCACTTCATGCACAGCATATGTACAAATGTTGACAGAGGTGTGGCTGACAGCACATACACAGGGCCAGTATAGACATGTTGCTGTAATAACCTCATAAATTTACGATTGTAACAGGGTTTGTTGCAACATATGTCATATGAGGGATAAGAAGTTAGTAATTTTCACAGCCTTCACCATCTACAGACTGCAATCCTCACACTACCTTCTGCATTTTGATTATCGATAAATTAGACAATAATCTTAGGGGTGGTCCCTACTCTCTGAAACTCTTGGAACTAGAATTGAAGTGGCAAATAAAATTAAATGCAAGTAATTTTCCAGGCCTTAATGAAGCTTTATCAATAGGAGTCCTGTTAAAATTGAAAAGTTTGGCGAGATAAGTTTAACTTTCTTACATAACTAATAATAATAGTAGTATAATGTATAGAAGGTTACAATAATGTAGTTAAGTAATTTTTAAAGTTTTTCTTTGAATGTGTATATATGGTTAGGTTAGTTTATTTTAGTGAGACACATATACTGTTTAAGTATTTTATTTTTTATTATTTATTTTTTATTTTTTATCAATATTACTAATAATAGACTAGATTATGTAATTTATTCTTCAGCTATTTACAAGGTTTATTATTATTAATTTTTGAGTCTACCATTTATACATATATGAATCACTATTCATAGTGCATCATTGTTCAGTTTCATAAACTTGTGCCTTTAAATTCTAATTGTTAATTGCTTAATTAAGCATTGTTTGTTTAATTTTGGCGCCTTTTTTAATATAAAAATGTGTAGAAGTTATTCTATCTGTATTCTGAAGAAGGCTAACTCTGTGAGCCGAAAAGCGCTTCATTTGTGAATAAAGGTTCGTTTTTCAGGTTGGACGTGGCTTTTACTTTCTGACCTTCTGCATTCCACAGATAGATGCACCGTAGCTAACACATGAAACCAAAGGCACAACACTGCCCAGTCTGCAGATGAGCCTGCAGATGGGGATTCCTCATATACATGGAACTGACAAGGCAGGTATTGCAACGTGTACGACAGGCATATCCAGTCAAACACTGTTAAACCAACATTACTCCAAGTGCAGTATAGCAGCACTTACAGTCTGTAGTCAGGTCAGGCACATCCCCCTCCTGTTTGTTGGCCTCTTTCCACAGTGTATGTTGTTAGAGGTAAATCCCCAATCCATCTGAGATGCTGTTTACCAAACAACAGATCTAATTCCTGCTCACAGTGACTGAAGAGGGCCAACACCACCATGTTGTTCCTAGGTATTGGAGTGTGTTTCCATGAATTGGCTATGGGAATGTTACCACAGCTGTTCCACATGCAATCAGCTAGAGGAGGGCTGCAATTCATGCAGAGGCCATCAGCTGATCATGAGCACCACTTAAAATGCACATGCTGCTGATTAAGCAAAGCAGGTGTGGGTCTCCACATCCACCAGAGATGGAGTGAGGGAGACAGACAGAGGCAAATAGATGTCAGGGAGGGGTGGGAGAGTAAAACTGAAGCATGTTTGTGTCACACACCTACCAGCACAGGGTATCAAACCCCCAACGACTATGTCATGCTATCACAGTTAGATGCAGTTATTGGATGCACCACATGGGTTACCTGCTGTGGAGCACTCAGAACATATATGTGATGGTGAGTGATATCTGCAACAGGGATATGGTAGATATATGGTAGGTGATGTACACGTGCCTGTCTGCATGAGCAGGTGCCTGCGTCAACACAGGCACACTCACATAGGGATGCACACACATTGACACACTTGGCAGTGCCAGAAGTGCAACTCATCACTAGTGGGATTGCCACAACACATCAATGTGCAGGTATCACATGCACCACATGGGTCATATGGAAGTGGTATGGGCACAGAGTATAAGGAGGTGTCAGACATCAGACAGCATGCTTCAGTATGCCCTGGGGGGTTGTAGTGAGTGTGGATGTGGATATACGCACCATACAACACACACATGAACCCACAGTATGCCAGTTCTGACATGCATAGGTGCATGTCTGCATGGGAGTGTGGTGGTCAACTGTGCCAGCATGCTGTACGAGGTAGGCGATGGGTATACCTTGGCATCAAGCCAAATGACAATGGTCTGCATTGTGGTTCAGGCCTGTAGTGTCTGCATTTGCCCACACAGGTGGGTATTGCATCCCCCATCCAGTCACCTGGGTGACTATTGTGTGTGGCCAATACTGTGCATCACTTGCCATGTATGTGTTCCTTAGTCCATGACATGGATGGTGTCTGGGATGTGCACACCTCCCACATGCATGTACAGTGATATGTGGAACTATACCTGGGGTGTCTGGCCCATGCTGTGAACACAGATTATCCTGAGATGTGCCAGTCTTGCCCACCTGTGGCAAGAACTGGTAATGGGCAGCAGGTTTACCCTGCACCTACATTGATAACATGCTAACAGCATTCCCTGATGTCAGTGTCATCTGTCCATACAGGATATGTTGTCAGGCATGGTATGTCCATTGTGAGTCACATGTGAAGGCACCACAGGTGATGCATGTGTCTGTTGGGGAACATGGAGGTGTACTGTCTGCATGTACGTGCATGTTGGACAGATGGGCAGGGTGATATGGCCTCTGTAGTCCACTGCTATCACTGCATAGTTACTATCAGTGACCAATATGCTGTGTACTACCCACATAGTGTCTGTTGCCTAGGCATATGGGCACGTATGACACATGGGTTGAGTGTGTGCTCTGGGTAATAGTGGGGTTGCTAACTGTGATTGGCTGGCCTTGATGTCACATGTATGGGTATGGTTTTGCACCCCAGCCTCTCAGCTAATTTACATCTGTTATCCCTGTATGGTTGACACTGTGATATATAGTAGGGCCACCATAAAAGAAATAAGCAAAACCCCTGCCCATTGCCCACAGGTGTCACACACTCACAATCACCTCTACACAGGATACAAGTTACAAACACACACCTGTCATGCCTGGGAGTAGGACCCCCACCAAACTAGTTTATTACACTACAGCACTACACAGTTATAGTACACACCACGGACATTACTGGAGCACTTTTCCCCCAAAGGTGTATTTCACAATGAATGACATCAGCAGGATTATCAAAGAAGGGCATTTCAACTGTGCTGCAAGTGACTAGCCTAAAATGCATTGCTCCCTACACAGACAGTGAGACACACATGAAATATCCACAACCAACATGTGTGGGTATAGAACCCCTGACCAAGGCCTATATCATACTACAGCGTAGAGCTGTTATAGGTCGCATCTCAGGGACTACTAAAGAGTTTTCTCCCCAAAGTTGTATTTCACAATGAATGACATCAGCACAATTGCCAAAGTAGGGCATTTGAAATGTACTGCGAGTGAGTAGCCTATAATGCATTGCTCCATACACAGACATTGGAACACACACAAAACATCCAGAACTGCCATGGGTGGAGATGGAACCCTACCACAGTTCTAAATCACACTACAGCAGTTATAGTACACGCTACAGAGATTACTGAGCTACAATCTTCACAGAGGTGTATTTCTAGGTGGGTGACATCAGCAGCCTTGCCAAAGTTGAGTATATGAATTCCAAGGAGTGTGAGTACCATAAAAAGCATTGTTTTCTACTCTGTCAGAGGCACACACATTTGCCAAGTTGGGTTGGAACATCGACCTAACTACATTGTCACACTACAGCAGTATGCAGTTACAGGATGCACTAAGGAGATTACTGGGTTATGACTTTCCCAGAGGTGTATTTCTAGGTGAGTGACATCAGCAGCCTTGCCAAAGTTGAGTCTATGAATTGTATGGAGTGTGAGTAGCCTAAAATGTATTGCTACTCAGTCAGACACGCACACACACAAGCACACAGTTGCCAGATGTGGAGTTAGAACACCTACCTAACTACTTTGTCACACTACAGCAGTACCCAGTTACAGGAAGTGCTACAGAGATTCCTGTGCTGTGACTTTCCCAGAGGTGTATTTCTAGGTGAGTGACATCAGCAGCCTTGCCAAAGTTGAGTATATGAATTGTACGGAGTGTGAGTAGCCTAAAAAGCATTGCTCTCTACACAGTCAGACAGACACACACTTGCCAAGTCTGGGGTTAGAACTACTACCTAACTAGTTTATCACTACAGCAGTACCCAGTTATGGGACGCACCATGGAGATTACTGAGCTACAGCTCTCCCAGAGGTGTATTTCACATTGGATGACCTCAGCAGGCTTGTCATAATACTGCTATGGGAAGGGTGGTGTGTGCATGGGCCATAACCCATTCATGAAGGGGTTGACATGCCACATGCGGGCACACACGGGGTCATATGTCACAGGTATGTGTATACAGCTACTAGATGACTACTTCCTTGTACAGTTATTTGCACAGCTGGCACATGCACCACATAGTCTGTCATGCTGATGGATACTGGTGGCTAGCATCTGCAGTGAGTGACATCTGCACCTCATATGTTTGGGGCCTTTTGGCTGTGTGCTGGGTGGGACAGGCCCGAATGGCTCCTTCTCATGGTCACCCTCTTCCACACATCTATGTCCATCTACCTTTAGCTTATTATAGTTTGTTGTCCTTACATATATGTCTGTATTCCTATCCACTGTGTGTGCAAGGCAGGAGTGGTGTATGCTGACATGTGTCTGCACTAAGAACTGTGACTGGCAGATATATCTGGTCCACTGGTATTTGCTGACATGGCCTTCATGTGTTTAAGTGTGTGAGCATGGCCAGTATGACTTTTCAGTATGTTGTTGACTGACATTGCCTTCATTCCTCTAATTGTGTGAGCTGCCCAGAATGGCCATCTGTACTGCATGTGTGGATCAAGTCCAGGCAGTTTGTACTACGGTGTTGACCTTTGTGTTGTACACCAACAGGTAGCATGCTGTGTCTGCAGGGTATCCATCGGTCATTTGGCATTGACTGTTGCTACATTTTTGCATAGCGGGGGGGACACCTGATTGTTTCTACATTTCTACACAGGAGTGGGGGGGCACACCTGACTGTTACTATAAGTGTACGTCAGATGGGAGGGCACACCTGACACTTGTACACATTTGCTAGGACTGTACTGGTATGTCAGGTACTCCATTTCAGTCTGTAGTCTTACCTATCATGCTGGCTAGAGGCATACCAGTGTACTACAGATCTTAGCATTAATTACGTACATATTCATTTCTGACTTCTTAGCCTTCACAACTTGCATCCAACTGCCTGGCCTGCTGTAGTCTTTCTATGAAGGCCTGAGGGTGGGGTTACCCATAGGGCTCATTCAGAGGCCATAGTACAGCATTTGTTTGTGTTTGTATACACCTATCCTGCTGGCTGTAACTGTTGTTGGGTATGTGACCCCCCCTCAACTGGCATGTGTGAGTCACTTGCCTTGTGAGTGTTCCAGTATTGAGGGTGGTGCTGCAGGGCTGTCTATGTCGGATGCACATAGTACACTTGCTATACATGGTTGAGAACAGGTAGTGTCATGTTTGGCATCCCTTTTACTGTATGTGTGAGTCAGAGAGTGGTGTCATTCCCTGGTTCCCTACTGTGTCAGTGCATGTGCTATGCGTTGCGTCTTTGCCAAGGCCAGGGCATATTGGGCACACCTCCTTCTGCCTACTGGCGCAGGCTCAGGTTGTTCCTCCTCTGAGTCACTCTGTGCCTGTGCAGGCCTTGGCAATGGTGGGGGGCTGTGTGGCCCTGCCCCATACTGTTCCTGCTTCAGCTGTTTTCACAGGATCATATTGTGTAGCATGGCACATACAAGGACAATTTGGGTGCATGTAGTTGGTGAGTACTGCAAGGCTCCACCAGATGTGTCCAGGCTCTGGAACAGTGACTTGAGCATTCCAAACACACGCTCTTTTATGATTCGTGTTTGTGCATGTGCCTCATTATGGAGTTCTTGTATGGGTGTGTGTGCATTTCTGATGGGTGTCATCAGCCATGGCTTCAGTGTGTATCCAGCATCCCCCACTAGGTGACCGTGTGGGATGTCCCCATTGGCAAATGTCTGGTACAGCTGATTCAGATGCCAGATGTGGCAATTGTGGTAGGTTCCAGGGCAGCCAGCACACACATTCATTATTATGCCCTGGGCATCGCACACAACTTGGCAGTTGATGGAGTGGAAGCCCTTGTGGTTGCTGTAGACCCTACCCTGCTCAACAGGTGGTGCTTTGATGCATATGTGCGTGCAGTATATTGCACCCACTACCTCAGGGTATTCTGCTATTTGGCGGAAGAGACGCATATTGCTGGCCAATGCCTCACAGGTGATGGGGAAATATATGTGCTTACCGACATGTGCTGACATGGTATCCAGGAACTGGTGGCGTACCCTGGATGCTGATGCCTGTGAAATCCCCATCATATCTCCAGATGGCCTTTGGAAGGTACCTGTAGCTAGTATTCTTAGGCCTACACATATCTTGGTATCCACTGGGATGGGTTCCCCTCTGTTAGCTCTGTGTGTGAGACATGGCCGACATAGCTCAACAATTTGCTGTAGGAGGTCCCTGTCCACCCTACAGCACTCCACTATCTCCAGCTCATGTAGACCTTGGTAGGTTACCCTGGGCCTGTGCACTCTTCTCCGTCTCCTCACTACGGGTTGCTCAGCAGCATTCACATCCTCACCACCCTCAGCCTCTTGCACGTGCTGGTTTATGATAGCAAAAGCAGCCCCTAATATTTTTACTCTTGCTTTCGTTTTGTAAAATGTCCCCGTTTGTATACACCGGTGGTGCAGAGGTTTTGGGAAAAACAAGGCGGAAGGGTGTTTGCATAGTTTATAGTGGTGTGCTGGGCTGGTCTGCTGCCTGTGTAATTGAATAGCAGAATACCCTGAGGTAGTGGGTGCAATAGACTGCTCGCACATATGCATCAAAGCACCACCTGGTTAGCAGGGTAGAGTCTACATCAACCACAAGGGCTTCCCCTCCATCAACTGCCAGGTCGTATGCGATGCCCAGGGCATAATAATGAATGTGTGTGCTGGCTGCCCTGGAATCTACCACTGATTCTGATACATTTCACCTGTCAGCTAAGGTAGTTCTCCTTGATTACCTTCCTACTGCTGTTTTCCCTTCCCATTACCTCCCTGTTTAAGCCCGCATGCACGCCGCACAAATGGAGTGCTCACATAGCCGGCCTTAAGCATAGACCAACTAGGTGATCGCCTAGGGTGCCACTGTAGCAGTGGTGCTTTTCCACTATTTATTTGATATAGGTAGACCAGGATGGGGGCACTGGCTGGTGTGGTGGGGGGTGCCATGGAGACCTTTTGCCTAGGGCACCAGTTGACCTAAGGCCGATCCTGAGTGCTCAAATGTGCACAGAGCTGCTATTTCCTGGTTTAACTTCTTTTTTCTTCCTGTAAGACCCAGTGCACAGCACGCACACCTGCTTACACTTTGTAAAGAGTGCTAGGCAGGTTTAGACACACCCCTAGCTTAGCTGTGCTAAGCTAGGAGCAATCCCAAGCCACAGGGCTCCAATCCACTTAAAGTATGCCTGACACACACCTACATGATGTCACCTATATCCTAGTCTTGCACCCAGCTATTTATACTCTTACACTCTTGGAACCTGCCTCACACCCCAGGGAAAAATGGGATTCACTATCCTTCCCCTCATTTGCATTGGACTGCCTGCTAATGCATAGTTACATGTCCCACACTGAGCCTCCCCCCTTAGCAACCATTACTCACTGGCCAGGTTGTCTTCTGCCTGCCATTGACTTGCATGGCGGAATACTGCTTTTAGTTAGAATGCTTATTTTAGGTTTATTTTATTACCCCCTTCCTCCCTGATCCTGTTTGTGTGCTGCTGCCCTATGCTTAAACAGGCGAGATCGGCAAAAAAAAAAAAATTAAAGTTTTTTTTTTTTTATTTTTTAAACATTTTGCAATGCCAATGGCCTCCTACTTGACCATTGGCATGCTTCCTCAATAATATGCAGCCTTTATTTGGAACTGTCATAACTCTGTTTTGTAGTCTGCAGAAATGTACTCAGTTACTAACCGAGTACATTTCTGCAGACTGCACTCGTCCTGCACTGACAGCTGCCAGCTTCCTGGATCGCAAACTACCCTTATTTGCATGGTTTTCACCTGCAAATGAGGGTAATTTGCATACAGGAGCTCGGTCCATGCAGGATTAGTCTAAGAGCTGACGTGCATGTCCCGGGAGCTGATTCCTGGATCGCACGTCGGCCATATTGCTGAAAATAGCTCTTAGACTAATCCTGCATGCTATAAAAGGCTTCGTAAATCTGTGGGATGGTTTATTAAGCTAGATCCCTTTGAGACTTAGGCAGACCTTTACAAGCCTCCGTTATTCTTTCTCCTAATTTATTTCCATTCCATGTTTAAAATTGTTTACCATTACATTTCATTAACCTAATCCATAACCTAACTTCTCATAAACTTTCAATTTTTCTTCTGAATCAAATGGCTCTTGTAAGCACAGGTATGCATTCTTGGGGCTTGACAAAATGTTGTTCTGTCTTTCTTTCTCATAGGCTACAGTTCTTACTAGCCACTGTAGCCTTGACTGTTTATTTTCTTTTTACTTGGGTGATCTGCTGGTGGCCATATAATTGTCTTTTATATCATTTTTCACAGATATCTTAAGTTACAAGCATTAACAGCTTATTATACTTTGTAACATCATAATGGAACATATCCTGTAATGCAAGGTATCATATGAAACTTACATATGGATTCCAATAAAGCATAAAAAAAAAGAAGTGATTTTGGCCTTAATCAGTTTTATTTGATGCTACAATTGTTCTCGGCGCAATGTGCAAAGTCCAAGACATCACTCAAACATATGTATATTCGCCATGTCCCAGTATATTGAATTTGGCTAGATGGTGAGTATGTTTGATGCATTCTGTTTTGGAGTTTTTTTAATTCCATCTGGTCTTGATGTAATTTAATCAGGATTCTTTGTAAGGATACTAAGTATAATTTATTTAACAGCAAGGATATTTTGTCATTGGTAAATAGTCATTTATGGTACCCTGATCTTCTCAAAAACTGATAAAAAAATGCATATGCTTTTGCCCTGACCTTTTCAGGCAGTGTTGAGATATTTTTCTAACATTGTAATTTTGCTGAAAAGCTGAACCAGTCTATATTATTTCAATAAGTCTGAATGTGTTTTCCATATATTGGGTTATGTGCAGAGAACTATTATTATGATCAGAACTAAACCCCACAGTCCACAAGCGCAAATGAATCCAGTCCTTAGAGTACGAAAAAGGAGTTTATTCAACAATCCACAGCAATACACAGCAATATAACGCTCACAAAACATTTTCGTCTTCAACTTTATCAATATAATATTATTATTATAACTATTATTATGATACTGTTCTCAAAAGACCGGCTTTAGTAGACTGTTTCTTTTATACCCCCCTTTTTTTTAGATTTGAAATGTGTTATACTGCTCTGTCTTCTGGTACATTATTCAATATTGATTAATCTATTTTTAACACAAGACCCATCAAGTGCTGTGCCAGGAGGAACTACATTTGTTTTAGTTTCAGGCTGCTTTTCATTAATTTACAACATGCACTAATTTCTTTGTAATTGCTGAAATGAATACCTATAAATACAGCAAATAAATATTGGAAAATCATAGGGGTAAGAAAATTAATGTTTTAACAAGGATTCCATGCCCCTATTTTGTGTGGAGCAACTCTCCTTATTTAAACATCTCTCTCCCGTGTATTGCAAGCATCTCTTGCTCTCTGTCTATACAGGACCATTTTTAAATGCTTTATTTATACATTTACTTATAAGTAGACGTATAACTAGATAATGCTGTGGATATTACTGTCTTCTAAATATTGGAAATATAAAAATAATCAGTTTATGGTATTCATTGTCAGTTAAACATGCACAGTTGCACTTGCACAAGCTGCAGACACATGCAAACATAATGCGATTCACAGAACATTGTTGCATATGTGTTCAAGCTTCCAAAAGCCGCAGAAAAAGTCATATATAAATGGTTGCAATGACAATATGCAGATGGGTTACTTTTTTCTGCATTTTGTTATTCAGAGTCACATAATACTGTATTAAATGTGTGCTGCACTCACAGTTTATATAAAGGAAAGCATTGCTGTTCTAGTCACTTTGCAGTTGGCAACGTTTATTGATGCAGCTGCAAATTTTGTGATTATGTGCTTTGAAATGCTTGATACTATAGTATCTCAATCTTATTGGCTAGCCAGAGCACACATAGGGTATACAGAGGTAAGAACATTCATTTCTAGTCCCTTTTTAGTTCGTGAAAATGATGGGTGTAGTTGTGAATTTCATATTTTTGCGCTTTGAAATGCTAATTCTCATGTAGCACAACCTGATATACTTGGCAGAGCTTTGTACCCAAGCCATAGGCATTAAAAACAATAGCTTCATAGGTTCATAGGTTCATACTAGGCTATCTGCCCTGGGACAATTATAAGCCTAGCCCGATTCTGTATGGCTTACACCACCCCTTGATTTGAGTATACTGTGCCCTTTTTAAGGTTTAGTTTACTGTGCCTCTGTCTAATAGTGACACGGGAGTAATCCCTGGGACAAACCTACGATCCCCCATCCACTTATCGAGATTCCTCTTGAAGAGATTCAGTGAGGTGCTCTGCCTCACATGAACTGGAATTCTATTCCAGAGTGAAGGGAGCCTCTGGGTTATGAACCTGTCCCTCCAGCAAGTTCTATTTATTTCTGTGCTGAGGTTCAAGTCCCTCGAGCGTGTGGCTCTAAGGGATTTAGATTTACTGAGGTGGAGCATATCCATTAATTCTGGATTTGACATAGCTTTGTATGCCAGGCATAGATTGCCTCGAAGTAGGCGGTATGCAACTGAGTAGAGCTGGAGTTTTTTTAACCGAGCAGCATATGGCATCTGTTTGAGACCCTTGATCCTCTTGGTGAGATACTTTTGGGGTCTTTCTAATTGCTGCAGGTGTCGGGTAAGGTACATCCCAAAAGGGGCATTGTATTCTATGATGGGCCTGATGAGGGATGAATAAAGGCACGATTACCTCTCTTGATCTAGATGTGAAACCCTTCGTGATGAGGTGGGCTATGTAGAAGGCCTTTCTAACCACTTTGGCAATGTGGTTTTCAAAGGAGAGATTGCTATCAACTTGGGTCCCCAGGTCCCTAATAACTTTCTCTGTACTTAATGGGTTTCCACCTATGTGGTAATTTGTGGGCACATTGCTTTTGCCAAAGGGTATGACTATACATTTTTGGCATTTAGCTTTAAACCATGGCACTGGCACCAGTTATCTGTCTCTGTGAGACCTTTTGAAGGATGTTTGTGTCAGCTGGAGAGTTGATTATGGTGCCCAGTTTGCAGTCGTCTGCGAACTTGGTGAGCCATAGTCCTCCCACGTTTGCCTGTACCTTGGAAAAGTATATACCGAACAAGAGTGGTCCCAGGACAGAACCCTGTGGGACGCTACTTGTGACCGGTTTCGAGTCTGACATGGCTCCAGCAACTCTCACTCTGTGGGTTCTGTCTTTGAGCCAGTTTGTGACCCATCTTGTGACATAGGGGTTTATATTTAAGCTGGATAGCTTATCTATGATGCCCGAGTGGGGTATTGTGTCAAATGCCTTTGCAAGGTTCAGATAGGCTGTGTGGACTACCTTCCCTTCATCTATGGCTTTGGTGACTGTTTCAAAGAAGTCAACCAGGTTCAAAAGGCAGGATCTGCCCTTGACAAAGCTGAACTGGGTAGGATCTAGTGTCTGTAGGTCCCCAATGTTTTTGTTTATGAGCTCCATGATGATCCTCTCCATAGCCATGCAGACTAAGCTAATCAGGCTTATGGGGCGATAGTTTCCAGGGTCCGTAGAGGCTCCACCTTTGTGGAGTGGGACCACTGTTGCTGTACGCCATTCTGTGGGCAGATATCCTGTAGTGAGGCTGAGATTGTATAGCTGTTTTATTTGAGGGATTAGTTCCTCTTGGAGTTCATGTAGGACGCAACCTAGGATGCCATCTGGTCCCATGGAAGCAGTGTTTTTTGCTTTGGAGAGGGCAGCCTTCATCTGAGCATCTGAGATGTTTGGGAGGCAGCTCTCTGCCGGGATAGATACTTGCTCATTTGGGGGGGGGGGGGAAGTTTGCACTGAGCCTGTCTGCCAGGATATTGGCGATGTCTGTGGGTTCAGTGTATTTTTTGTCATTTAGAATCAACTCAGAACAAGTCTGGTAGTTGCATCCACGGTTTCTAACATAACTGAAAAAAGCCTTATGATTGTCTTTGGTGTCCTGAGCAATTTTTCTCTCGAAGCTGGCCTTGGAGGATTTTATGAGGGATCGTAATTTTTTGCTAGTACTGATCAGAGATGCCTTCCCTATTAGGGATTTTGCTCTATCATGTAGTAGCTTCCTCCTTCTGTTGTACAGTTTATTTCTGGCAGGGGTCCACCAGACCAGACGCCTGCCTTTGGATGACTGGGTCTTGGTTTTGTTTGGGATAGCATGATCTATGCATTCCTGGAGATGTCCGTAGAATGCATTTATATAGGATTCTGCAGTTTGGGCCGTAGTTTCCACTGGCCCTGAGGCTTTGAAGGATTCCACTTCGGTTTTGAGAAGTGTGAAGTTTGCTTTTGAGAAGTTTTTCACTGTGGTTTTCTGGGCTGGGGGTGGGGGTCGGGATGTGGACATCCAGTGAAATTAATTTATGGTCTGATCTTACCAATAAGGGATATACTTCTGGTGTGGAGGAGCATAGAGTCCCCATGTTGGTAATGATCAGGTCTAGTATGTTGTCCCCTCTTGTGGGAGTGGTGACTAGTTGTTCCATAGCATTTGAGTTTATAATTTCCAGGAATCTTTGGGCTAAAGTGCTGGGGCTTGAGTAGTGCTCCCAGTCAATGTTTGGGTAGTTGAAGTCACCCAATATAATGGTGTTTGGAGAGATCTTCATGTTCTCCAATGTTTTCAGGAAAGCCGAGTGGGATTCCTGACTTTGAGAGGGTGGTCTGTAGGATGCTATAAATGGAAAAGCAGTCTTGCCCACTGTTAGTTGCACATGGATGGTCTCCGATACTTCGTGCAATGCCACTAACCTGGAGCTGTGGATATCCTTGATAAATATGGAAACTCCCCCTCCTTTTGTGGTTCGGTCTGGGTTTTGGGGCCGAAAAGCATGATATGAGGTATAGCCTGGTAGTGCTGGGGTGCTCTCTGGAGCCTTGAACCAGGTTTCTGTCACTGCACAGATATCGATGTTCTCCATACTGAGGAGAGTTTCGAGTGCATGCATTTTGAAGTTAAGACTTCTGGCATTTAGCAGCATTACCCTTAGTTTCTTGTTCCTTGTGCTGTCTATGGGGGTGGGTTTGACTTTTGAGCCTTGCCTAAAAAAGGCACTATGGGGTGGCAAGAGCCTTTGCCAATATCCAAAAGCCCAGTAGTGACAGGTGCAAGCCATCCCTAGCGAAGAAACGTGGCTTGTCGAGCATGTCATCCCAGGCTGACAGACACTGGATCCCCTTTGAAAGACACCAAAAATTTAGCCAATTGTTAAAATCGATCATTTTGTCTTTGTACTGTGGCATCATTCTAGGTGAGGGTAAGATGCTGCTCAAGGTCAGGGTCATACCAGCCTGGGCTACATGATCAGAGAGCTCCTCTATGTCTCTTTTCATGTAGTCCAGGGAGGTACGTCTCAGGTCATTCACACCAGCATGTACAATGACTGAGTCATATTTGTATTTGCTTTGGAGTGACCTGAGTGCTTGCGTTATGTATCAAATCCTAGCACCCGACAGGCAGCTCACCGTGACCTTCTCTTTATTCAGCCTGGTGAGTGGGACGTCAGTGTGTCTGACAATAGAGTCACCTATAACAAGAGTATCAGGTGTGTTATTCAGCCTTAAGGGCTGTGGCTGCTTGGCACACTGACTTTGTGGGTTATGTGTTGTGTGTGTTTTGTTTTGAGGTAGCGTTTGCTTGGATGTCTGCTTTGGAGGTCTCTGTTGCTTAGGTAGATTTTTATTTAGAGCCTCTGAGTATGTTTTTGTGTATTTATGTGTTTGGTTCGCTGATGTGGTGGGACTATGTGATAATGGAATTGTGTTGTGTGAGGTTACCTTCTCCTCCTGACTGGTTTCACCAGTTTTGAGATGAGAGAGCTCAGCCTCCAGTTTGGCTAAATAGTTGCATCTCTCACATATATTTGAACCTGTTTGGAGGAGGAGAGGGTTGTCCGTGTACATGAGACAGTTGTAACATTGCCTCAAAATTCCCAGATTCACCAGCTGGACTGGAGAGGAAACCATTGACTGACCTTTGGACATGCTAGAGTAATAGGGAAACTGAATTTAAGACAGACCAATAGAGGACAGGGTAATCGAAGAGAGTATAAGAGTAAGTAGTGCTTCTGGTTTAATAGTGCTAACTTGTAGGATTACTTAATTGGACCAGTGAAGGGCCTTAGAATGAGAATATGGTGTTTAAATTGAGAGATAGAGCAGTTCTAAGGGAAAAAGTGAAGAGCAGACTTTGTGGAGCCAGGAATAGTTTAAACCCAATTAGGCGGTGCTGCCCGCTGTTGCGCTATGCACAAAAATGCACAAAACCGCGCAAAAGAGGGTTTTAAGAGAGGAAGATGAAGGAGTTTTGGAATTGACCCAAAATGGCCAATAAAACTATAGTTTCAAGTCAGTAACCACTCCCACAGGGGCAGGCAGGCTGCTCAATGTTTTTCACTGCCACTGATCAACAGAGAGACTTCCCTTTAGCCCAAGCAAAAAATGGCCTCACAGAAACTTACAAACAGTTCAAGAACAGCAAGCCTGTAACCAAACTTTTTTAAATCTCAGAAAAGTGGGAAAAAAGCAAGATTTTTTGTTTTTTTGTTTTCTCAGAGATAGCAGAGGTTCACAAGTATCAACAAGTTATAACAGTGCAGTAAATGACCCCACACAAGAGTGCTAGGCCAAAGACAGATAAAATGCAAGTTTTGAGAAAAAAACGATTTTAAAAATAAGTGCAAACAGGAAATTCAGTAAACAGCTCTAGGTTGTGCTCTAAATACAGTTACTAATGCAGAAATCAAATTTAACAAGCCAGAAAATGCTCAAAATAGGCGGCTATGCAGAAAAACTTAGCAAATAAACAGAGGAAAAATACTTAAAATCTCAAAAGTGGCTCCTTTCTTCTCTCAGAGTTTTCTCCTCTTGGTGGGTGCTTCACCAACAGCCAACAAGCCTGAAAAGATGCCAAAACCACAAGGCAACCAGGTTTTAAGAGAGGAAGATGAAGGAGTTTTGGAATTGACCCAAAATGGCCAATAAAACTACAGTTTCAAGTCAGTAACCACTCCCACAGGGGCAGGCAGGCTGCTCAATGTTTTTCACTGCCACTGATCAACAGAGAGACTTCCCTTTAGCCCAAGCAAAAAATGGCCTCACAGAAACTTACAAACAGTTCAAGAACAGCAAGCCTGTAACTGAACTTTTTTAAATCTCAGAAAAGTGGGAAAAAGCAAGATTTTTTGTTTTTTCAGAGATAGCAGAGGTTCACAAGTATCAACAAGTTATAACAGTGCAGTAAATGACCCCACACAAGAGTGCTAGGTCAAAGACAGATAAAATGCAAGTTTTGAGAAAAAAAAAACAATTTTAAAAATAAGTGCAAACAGGAAATTCAGTAAACAGCTCTAGGTTGTGCTCTAAATACAGTTACTAATGCAGAAGTCAAATTTAATAAGCCAGAAAATGCTCAAAATAGGCGGCTATGCAGAAAAACTTAGCAAATAAACAGAGGAAAAATACTTAAAATCTCAAAAGTGGCTACTTTCTTCTCTCAGCATTTTCTCCTCTTGGTGGGTGCTTTACCAACAGCCAACAAGCCTGAAAAGATACCAAAACCATGAGGCAACCAGGTTTCAAGAGAGGAAGATGAAGGAGTTTTGGAATTGACCCAAAATGGCCAATAAAACTACAGTTTCAAGTCAGTAACCACTCCCACAGGGCAGGCAGGCTGCTCAATGTTTTTCACTGCCACTGATCAACAGAGAGACTTCCCTTTAGCCCAAGCAAAAAATGGCCTCACAGAAACTTACAAACAGTTCAAGAACAGCAAGCCTGTAACTGAACTTTTTTAAATCTCAGAAAAGTGGAAAAAAGCAAGATTTTTTTTGTTTTTTTTGTTTTTTTCAGAGATAGCAGAGGTTCACAAGTATCAACAAGTTATAACAGTGCAGTAAATGACCCCACACAAGAGTGCTAGGCCAAAGACAGATAAAATGCAAGTTTTGAGAAAAAAAACAATTTTAAAAATAAGTGCAAACAGGAAATTCAGTAAACAGCTCTAGGTTGTGCTCTAAATACAGTTAAGTCAAATTTAACAAGCCAGAAAATGCTCAAAATAGGCGGCTATGCAGAAAAACTTAGCAAATAAACAGAGGAAAAATACTTAAAATCTCAAAAGTGGCTACTTTCTTCTCTCAGCATTTTCTCCTCTTGGTGGGTGCTTCACCAACAGCCAACAAGCCTGAAAAGATACCAAAACCATGAGGCAACCAGGTTTCAAGAGAGGAAGATGAAGGAGTTTTGGAATTGACCCAAAATGGCCAATAAAACTACAGTTTCAAGTCAGTAACCACTCCCACAGGGCAGGCAGGCTGCTCAACGTTTTTCACTCCCACTGATCAGCAGTGAGACTTCCCTTTAGCCTAAGCAAAAATGGCCTCACAGAAACTTACAAACAGTTCAAGAACAGCAAGCCTCTAACTGAACTTTTAAATCTCAGAAAAGTGGAAAAAAGCAAGATTTTTGGGTTTTTTTGTTTCTTCAGAGATAGCAGAGGTTCACAAGTATCAACAAGTTATAACAGTGCAGTAAATGACCCCACACAAGAGTGCTAGGCCAAAGACAGATAAAATGCAAGTTTTGAAAAAAAAACGATTTTAAAAATAAGTGCAAACAGGAAATTCAGTAAACAGCTCCAGGTTGTGCTCTAAATGCAGTTACTAATGCAGAAATCAAGTTTCACAAGCCAGAAAATGTTAAAAATAGGCGGCTATGCAGAAAAACTTAGCAAATAAACAGAGGAAAAATACTTAAAATCTCAAAAGTGGCTCCTTTCTTCTCTCAGCGTTTTCTCCTCTTGGTGGGTGCTTCACCAACAGCCAACAAGCCTGAAAAGATGCCAAAACCATGAGGCAACCAGGTTTTAAGACAGGAAGATGAAGGAGTTTTGGAATTGACCCAAAATGGCCAAAAAAACTACAGTTTCAAGTCAGTAACCACTCCCACAGGAGCAGGCAGGCTGCTCAATGTTTTTCACTGCCACTGATCAACAGAGAGACTTCCCTTTATCCCAAGCAAAAAATGGCCTCACAGAAACTTACAAACAGTTCAAGAACAGCAAGCCTGTAACTGAACTTTTTTAAATCTCAGAAAAGTGGGAAAAAAGCAAGATTTTTTGGGGTTTTTTTTTGTTTCTTCAGAGATAGCAGAGGTTCACAAGTATCAACAAGTTATAACAGTGCAGTAAATGACCCCACACAAGAGTGCAAGGTCAAAGACAGATAAAATGCAAGTTTTGAGAAAAAAAACGATTTTAAAAATAAGTGCAAACAGGAAATTCAGTAAACAGCTCTAGGTTGTGCTCTAAATACAGTTACTAATGCAGAAATCAAATGTAACAAGCCAGAAAATGTTCAAAATAGGCGGCTATGCAGAAAAACTTAGCAAATAAACAGGAAAAATACTTAAAATCTCAAAAGTGGCTCCTTTCTTCTCTCAGTGTTTTCTCCTCTTGGTGGGTGCTTCACCAACAGCCAACAAGCCTGAAAAGATGCCAAAACCATGAGGCAACCAGGTTTCAAGAGAGGAAGATGAAGGAGTTTTGGAACTGACCCAAAATGGCCAATAAAACTACAGTTTCAAGTCAGTAACCACTCCCACAGGGGCAGGCAGGCTGCTCAATGTTTTTCACTGCCACTGATCAACAGAGAGACTTCCCTTTATCCCAAGCAAAAAATGGCTTCACAGAAACTTACAAAGAGTTCAAAAACAGCAAGCCTGTAACTGAACTTTTTTAAATCTCAGAAAAGTGGGAAAAAAGCAAGATTTTTTTTTGTTTTTTTTTTGTTTTTTTTTGGCAAGCCACTATAATTTTGAGCAACAAGAGGTTCTTGACCACTTTCATGTGGACAGGGATATATTCAGGGCTTTGGGAACTTGTATGGCCCACAGACTGGAACTTAAGAAAGGCATGGCTGTCCTGTCCCTGTGGATACCAAGGTATGTATACTTCTCACTGTACTTGCCACAGTGAACTTTTGGAGACCATCTGGGTAGTATGCTCATGTTTGGTATCTCACAAACCATGTATCATTCCTGTCATTAATTATCTGTGCACCCACCCTACTGTGTCATATACACTCCTTGTTCTTTGTCTACACCCTCCCCCACACAATTTGTCAATCCTTTGTCTGATTTCCCCCTGCATTTGTAAATGCTGCCTAATTTATGATCATGTACCCATATCTGTCTTGTCTGTTACTGTGTTTCTTTTATTTTATTATTTTAATTTAATTTATTTTACATTTGTTAACCGGGAAAGTCCGACTTGGAACAAAGCCAATTTTCAGCAGAGGCCTGGGGAGAAAGGCTCCAAATGCATGTCTTTGTAATGTGGGAGGAAACCCACATGAATGCAGGGAGGACATGCAGACTCCACACAGAAGGCACCCCAGCCGAGAATCGAACCAGAGAACCCCTTGCTGTGAGGTGACAACACTACCGCTGCACCACTGCGCCATCCATTCTTCATGCCTACAAAGTCTTCCCTAACTGATATTCCACCCTTGCTTCCCTATAGCCTTCCTCTTCCTCCCCTGTATATTGCAGAAAAAAAGTAATATAGCCTCACCTCCTACCAATTTCAGTTCAGTACTTTTTGTCATCCTATTGCTTTTTCCTTTTCTTCTGTTCCACTTTTTCTAATGTAAATATCTACCTACCCCCTTTCCGTCTGTATAAATGAAATAAACTGGTGGCCATCACTGGATGACTTTACATTAAAGCAACTGTTATAGAGGGTTTATACATGACAGAATCACAAACACAAAGTATGTAATAGTTTCTCAGAACATCTTTTGATATTAGTAAAACAGAAAATGCAGAAGAAAATGCCCAAAACAGATACTTGTAAAAACCAACCAAACAGGTACTTTAGTGGATCATAACATAAGCTCCATATCTCACAAGGAAACCAAGCCAGTCCATGTATTAAATCAAAACAAAGTTTATTACCAAAAAAGAATGAGTTAAGTGCTTTCGTCTCAATTACAAACTAGAGACTTCTTCAGAACTAAAAAACTCTCTCTGATTAGGTCTTTTAAAATGTAATTTGTATTGAATAATTGGCCGCTCATCAATTAATTACAAACATACTAGTATTTAAAGACATATCAACATAAAATGTTTACATAGTCAAACAACTAAAAAATGTTACTTTTGTATTAAAAACTTTGTTTTAAAAAGCTTGGATAATTTTTCATAATTTAAGGGCTGTCTTTTTAAGAACAAGGGTCAGGGAGATATATTCATTGATACCTGGTGGTGTATTCGAATGCAATTTTATAATCCAGTACAGTTCTCTTAACTCTAAGGAAAGCTCCCACCACCCACCTCTAGGTTGTGTTGGAACTTGTTCCAGAATAGCAAACTTAAATTTGTAAACTCCTGACACTGGAGTGAGTGATTGTATAATGAGTTATTGGCATACCCCTTTGAAATTGCATAAAGATGAATCCTAGTTTTGAATTTCCTTTCAGTTACCAGAAATCATGGTAAGATGGGAAACCAAATACATGCCCTTACTAGGTGAAAGTAACTTGGCCGATACAATCACAAAGGATAAAGTCAACAGCCAGCACAGTGACAGTATGCTTTTAGCTTATGGTGAGGGTGGACCAGAGGTAAGGTCAATAATTTCTAGAAATTGGAGAATTTTCAAAGGTAATTCTAACATTTTGAACATTTTGGGGAGCAAACCAAAGTTTCTTTACAAGATGGGTAAAAATTTTAAATTGCTTTTGAGCAACCCATTAATTATACAAGCCTTCCTGATAAAGGTATGACCAAGTGTGGTACTTGTAGATGATGTTATTACATACTAGAATCTAATAACATCATTTAAGGTATGTAGGAATTAAGGTCAACCTAGCAAAAGGTAACTGTAACACCAAAGGCATTGTATATATTGCTATTTGCCAGATGTGTGGAGGATACTATATAGGGAAAACTGAAAGGAAATTCAGAACTAGGATTTATGAACATCTTCATACAGTTTCAAAGGGGAATACCAATAACTAATTATACAAACACTCACTCCAGTGTCAGGAGTTCACAAGCTTTAAGTTTGCTATTCTGGAACAACTTCCAATGCAACCTAGAGGTGGGTGGTGGGAGCTTTCCTTAGAGTTAAGAGAACTTTACTGGATTATAAAATTGCATTCTAATACACCACCAGGTATCAATGAATACATCTCCCTGACCCCTGTTCTTAAAAAGAGAGCCATTGAATTATGAAAACGTATCAAAGTTTTTAATACAAAAGTGACATTTTTTGTTGTTTATGACTATGTAAACATTTTATGTTGAGGTCTTTAAATACTAACAGTTGAAACACAACCAAACTGATATGAAAAAAAAAAACAAAAAGAAATGCGAACACTGTACAAAATCAACTTTAATAACAATTGTTAAGCACTTTTCGTTTAGTGCATAGACTAAACTTCTTCAGACAAAATAAATTCCACACATCCATGCTTAAATAATGACACCCTTAATTAATTAATTACACATACTTAAAGCATAAAAGGTACAGTCCAGTCTTAAAACCAATGCATTATTTAAAAAATCTATATTATTTTATGTTACAAATAAACATATATATATATATATATATATATATATATTCTAATGTTCTAATGTAGTAAAAAAGTCAAGTAAAATAAATAAAGTCCTAACCTTGTTCCCCAGTTAACTCTCTCATATTCACTTTGAATTAATGTCATAGTTTAATTTTAAATTCATATTTAAACTATCCATCATGATGTATAATCAATTTAATAAGACTATAATGTAGAAAATGGATTATTAACTTACTGTTAGTGTAAACTATAATACTCTGCTTTCAACTTGGCAAATTACATTATCCAATAGCAGCCTAATAAGTCCTCTCATCAACTGTAAAAATAAACACAATGGCCTAAGCGACAACATTAAAATTCATTTACATTCACAAATCATGAATTAATATTGTTAAATAAAGTCATAGCTAGGTACCAGTAAATCAACCATAATTTCTAAAAATAGGGCATTATACAGCTTGCTTTCCTATGATAAAACTTGATTCAGAGATTGAGATGAAAGCGCTTAACTAGTTCTATTTTGGCAATAAACTTTGTTTTGATTTAATACATGAACTAGCTTGGTTTCCTCATGAGGTATGGAGCTTATCGTGCGATCCACCAAAGTGCCTGTTTGGTTGGTTTTTACAAGTATCTTTTGATATTAGTGCAACACTGCTCTTATCAGCTTACTTAGCAAAGTAATTTACAGCAGACTTTCATGTGTGCACCTCTTTATATATTTATGTAGTACTTTTCCTGCACACTTTATTCTGACTTGCACACTTATAGCTCTGAAAAGTCTGCTTGGGCAGTTCCTTTTAGGCTGCACACATGTGAAAAAACAGCTCTGCTTTCCACGAATATACCATATTTGTATTCTGTGTCACAATGTTTTCACAAATTCCACTTACAGACTTGTGCAGTCCATGCCTAAGAATACCATCCAACGTATATCGAGTTACCATTTAATTTAAAAGGAGTTTAATTTCCCCTATGCCACCAAAACACATTACAATAAAAAAAGATGAAACAAGACTTTTGTATATAGTTTTTCTTTGTTAGGAAATGTTGTGTTATATGTTTTTTACATTTGCTTTAATTGCTGATATAAAACAATTTGACTATTCAATAAAGATATTGGAAGAAAAAAGATGAAGCAAGTAACTCAACCAAAGAATAAATATTTACCAAATTTTAAACCTATAATCACTGAATTTTTCCATCATTCCAGGCTATACAATTGAAATTTCATTAGTTATGGCTCTGTTGTTATGCTGGCCCAATATAATTTTGACCACAAATGTGAAACCACTCTGAAGGCTGGATTTGAAAAGCTACAATGCCAAAGACTATAAAGTAGGGCTTTACGATGATTGTGCATAACTAGTGTCAATAGACAGAGGTATTGCATTTGTATAGTATGATGACTATTCTGTAGCTTTGGATGTATTTGATATCTTTTCTGCAAATTATGTTGGAGGCAATGTTTCAACACACTCCACGTGCATATCAGCTGCTGATTTTTAGAGTCAGGATAGAAAATAGAGCCTTTGAGCAGGGTAAAAGGAAAGGCTGACTCACATGCAAATCATCAGTTGGACCACTCACCTGGTACCACTTCATAAATTAATGTTAATAATTGTATTTGTGGTCACAGCTAAAGCGCTGAAATCACTCAGTGGAGTTAGGTGTAGCAAGGTTGTATGAAACTGCTTGTTACATTAGTAGTAGCTTGTTACAGTATCAGAAGAGTTTTTTGGGGGGAGTCTTCAGTGTTGAGGAGACCTTGTTTTCAGTCCTCAACTTTGAGTTGAGAGAGTGCCAGTTCTGGGAAATGCACAGGGTGCTAGATGACCTAGCTACAGTTCTGGTATAAAGTTATTTTAGCACTCCAAATAGATGAGTTGGACACAACCTTTGTGATAAATTCAATTCAAATTTCTCCCCCATCACCTCCAATTATACCCAGAGAAATACCCACAGCCATCCCTCTACCAGTCATTATGAGGGAACAGGTCCTTACTGTGCTCGCTGAGTTTTGTCCCAGAGGAATGCAGGACTGCAACAGTCGTCAGTTTGTACAAGTGGGGCCCAACAACTGACCTAGGGAACTGCAGACCCATAAGCTTGACAAGTCTTATCTGCAAGGCCATGTAGAGAGTTATCATGGACCTGATCAACAACAACATAGAAACTCTGCAAACACTGGACTAGACCCAATTTGTCTTTTTCAAAGGGAGATCTTATTTATTTATTTATTTACAAAAAACACAGCATCAATGGGACCAGACGGTGTCCCGGGCTGCGTCCTACATGAACTCCAAGAACAGCTAAACCCAAACATAAAACTACTGTTCAATCTCAGCCTTACTACAGGATATGTACCCAAAGAGTGGCGTACAGCAACAGTGGTCCCTCTTCACAAAGGTGGTGCCTCAACGGATCCTGAAAACTATCACCCCATAAGCCTGACTAGCTTGGTCTGCAAAGCTATGGAAAGGATCATCATGGACCTCATAAATAAAGATATTGGGGACCTACAGACACTGGATCCTACCCAGTTCGGCTTTGTTAAAGGCAGATCCTGCCTCTTAAACCTGGTTGATTTCTTTGAAACAGTCACCAAGGCCATTGACGAGGGGAAGGTGGTCCACACAGCCTACCTGGACCTCGCAAAAGCCTTCGATACAATACCCCACTCGGGCATTATAGATAAGCTCACCAGCTTAAATATAAACCCCTATGTCACTAGATGAGTTGCAAACTGGCTCAAGGACAGAACCCACATGGTTAGAATTGCTGGAGCCATGTCAGACTCCATACCAGTTACAAGTGGCATCCCACAAGGCTCAGTCCTGGGACCTCTCTTGTTCGGTATATATTTCTCAGAGGTACAGGCCAACACGGAAGGACTGTGGCTGACCAAGTTCGCAGATGACTGCATACTGGGTGCTATAATCGACTCTCCAGCCAACACAAGCATCCTCCAAAAGGGCCTCATACAAACAGACAACTGGTGCCAGAGCCATGGCCTCAAGCTAAATGCCAGAAAGTGTATAGTCATCCTCTTTGGCAAAAACAAAGTGCCCACAAATTACCACATAGGTGGTAATCCATTAAGTACAGAAGAAGTAATTAGGGACCTGGGGACCCAAGTTGATAGCAATCTCTCATTTGACAACCACATGGCCAACGTTGTTAGAAAAACATTTTATATAGCCCACCTAACCATGAAGGGATTCACATCTAGATCAGGGGAGGTCATCGTGCCACTTTACTCATCCCTCGTCAGGCCCATAATTGAGTACAATGCCTCTTTTGGGATGTACCTTACCAGACACCTGCAGCAACTGGAAAGACCCCAAAAGTACCTCACCAAGAGGATCAAAGGGCTCAAACAGATGCCATATGCTGCCCGGTTAAAGAAACTCCAGCTCTACTCAGTGGCATACCGCCTGCTCAGAGGCGATCTGTGCCTGATGTATAAAGCCATGTCCAACCCGGAATTAATGGACATGCTGCACCTCAGAAAATCCAAATCCCATCGAGCTACGTGCTCAAGAGACTTGAACCTCAGCACTGAAATAAATAGGACATGCTGGAGGGACAGATTCATAACCCAGAGGCTCCCTTCACTCTGGAATAAAATCCCAGTCCAGGTTAGGCAAAGTCCCTCATTGACTCTCTTCAAGACGAATCTTGATGAGTGGATTGGAGATCGTAGGTTTACCCTGGGTATCACTTCTGTGTCACTGTTAGACAGAGGCACAGTATACTAAACTCAAAAAAGGGCATAGCAATATTAATTTAAAATGGGTGGCGAAAACCAAACACACTCTGGCTAGGCTTATAAATGCCCTAGGGCAGATAGCCTAGTATGAACCTATGAACCTATGTTGACCGGGAGTGTCCGACTGGACATAGGTCCATTTTCAGCTGAGGCCTGGGGAGAAAAGCTCCACAGTTAAAATAAACAGACAGTAGTTACATTGGATTACATAGCGATTAACAATTTGATTAACATAGCAATTAATTACATATTTACAGATGAAGAACATAGTACATCAGTAGACAACTAGAATCTTTATCTGTGAAGTGCATAACAGACATTAACAAATGTTACAATAAGAAGTTCCTGTTGTATAATAAGTACTAGGCTTATGAGCATCTGAGCTTGCTATAATTGAGGTAGTTAGTGGGGTGGAAAGAAAGGTAGTGGTTGGATGGGGTGGGTGATATTAGAGTGGGAGTTGCAAAGGCATAGCCAGCATGTTTTTAGGTGCACTTTTAGTAAAGTTTTGAAGTGGGTGCATGATGGTACGGAGGTAATAGTGGGTGGGAGGGAGTTCCATAATTTGGCTATGGCACAAGAGAATAGTGCTTCACCAGCAGAGTTATTGGCTTTAGTGATCTGCAAGTGATTTTTGTTGCTGGATCTTAGTGGTCTGGTGGTGCGATAGGGTTGGAGTAGATTCAGGAGGGATGGGAAATTTAGTGGATGGTTTACTAGTTTGTGGGCGAGTGAGAGATGATACCATTGAAGGAGGTGAGGGAGTTCAAGCCAGCCCAGTTCAGCAAGTGAGAGACAGTGGTGACTATGGTAGGATGGCCCTGTGGCGAATTTGGCAATTTTGTTGTAGCAGGTCTCTAGCTTGTTTAGATCGCATTGCCTTAGGTTGATTTATATTGAAGAGGCATAAAGTAGGGTGGAGATAAGGTGGGAATTTGCTATTGAAATCTTATTTATTTATTTTTTATTTTATTTTACATTTGTTAACCGGGCTAGTCTGGCTGGATACATGTCCATTTTCAGCAGAGGCCCGAGGAGAAAAGCTCCACTATCATACTATAACTTTTCACATTAAAAAGATACCACTGATAAAAATAGCAATCAATCAAACAATAAAACAATCAAAAAATGACAAAAGAAAAATAAAGTAAAATAGAATATACAGTATTACCAGGCTTGAGTGGCTCGATACATGTATATTATTTTGCAGAGGGCTGAGGAGGAAAGCTCCACTATTATACTAGAAACTTTACATTTTTAAAAAAATCACTAGAACAGAAAAGATACAAACATTGCAAAAAAGCAAGATACAATTTAATATACAGAGTTAACTATGAGAGCAGGTAGTGTAACAGTTATCAGTCAGAATTCGAGCATGGGCATAGCCAGTGATCTTGCAAATGAATTCTAATCTGTTTTTTGAAAAGGTGACATGAGGCTAGGGAGGTCAGTTCAGCGGGAAGTTTATTCCAATATGATCCGATAGCGTTTGCAAATAAGGAGTCACCTGCTTTATTATGAGATTTGATAGTAGTTACTAGGAGCTTGTTGGCTGAACGAAGTGAAGTAAGATTTTTATAAGGTGTGATAAGGTTTTTCAGTATGGGTGTGTTGGAGGGGTAATGTAGAATTTTAAAAGTGATGACAAATTGCTGCAGGAGTATTAGGTTTGGAAGTTCTAGCCAGTTGAGTTTCTTTAAGTTAAGACAGTGATAAGTACGGAATGGGGAGCCAGTTGCAAATCTGGCAATACTGTGGTAGGCTAAATTAAGTTTCTGAAGGTTAGCTTTAGAAAGGTTAATAAAGGAGGGAGAGGCATACAGAAGTGTGGAGATGAGGTGAGTTTGGGCAAGAGATACTCGGGATGTGGCAGTTAGAAAGGGCTTAAGTCTGTAAAGGGCTCCTATCTTTTTATTTACTGTCTTAATAGTTAAATCAATGTGTAAGGTCAAAGTTTAGCTGATTGTCTATGGTGACACCTAGCAGTTTTGTGGAATGGTCAGGCTTGATGATAGTGCCATTGCAGGACATAATGGAAAAAGTGATTGGAGTGGATTTAAGGGTTGGGGTGAAGAGTAGAAGTTTGTTTTTTTTGGGATTTAGGAGGAGACAGATATGTTGAAACCATTTTTCTGCTGCTGTGAAAACCAATTGAGTAGCGGAGTGGAGTTCTACTGGGGATGGAGCAGAGCAGATGAGAGTAGAATCATCAGCATACTGTATACAAGTAGATGTAGGGAGGGAAGTGGATAGGTTATTTATGAATATAGAGAAAAGTAGGGGACCTAAGATGGACCCTTGTGGGACGCCTATAGTAACTGGGAGTTGAGAGGATAGATGGCTATCCCAAAGGACTGCTTGTTTTCGATTTGTCAGGTATGAATCAAACCACTGTAGTGCCAGTGAGTCAAGTGACAGGGATTCTAAAGTGTGGAGGAGAAGTTGATGGTTGACCATATCGAATGCTTTCGAGAGGTCTAAGAATAGTGCAGAGGAGAACAGGTTGTTGTTACGATTTTTGTTTATTATGTCAGTGAATGAGAGAAGGGCAGTAGAAGTACTGTGGTAGGGCCTAAAACCATGTTGTGAGTCTACAAGCAAGTTGTTATTCAAGAGGTGATGTAAGAGCTGTTGGTGTATGCAGCGTTCCATTATTTTGGATAGTGGAGATAGAAGGGCAATAGGCCGAAAATTTGAGAGTTCGTTAGAGTTACCTCCTTTATGGAGGGGAATGATATGGGAGATTTTCCAACAGGAAGGGATTTTGGATTCAGTTATAGTTCTATTTATTAAGATGGAGACTGGGTAGGCTAGTTCGGTAGCAGCTAGTTGAAGATATTCGGCTGGTAGCTTGTCGGCAGAAGGGGTGCAAGGTTTGAGTTTAGATAGTAATTTACGTATATAGGTTGTGGAGACAGTATTAAACTTTAGTATGGGGATGCTGTTTTGGGTATGGGTTTTTTGGAGGGATAGGGGAGGAGTCATCGTGTTTGCCAGAGAGGTGACTGTTTGAGAGAAGAAGTCATTGAAAGTGTTGGCTATTATGTCGGGTTGGCTTTGAGATAGGCTAGCTGGGGTAGGGGTTTTGGTATTCCCTGGATGTAGAAGTTTGTTTATTCCTGACCAAAATTGTTTGGGGTTTTGGTTTTGGTGTTGTTGATATTTAAAGTGGTAGTTTTTTTTATCAAGATAGATAAGTTTCTTTGTTGAGTTTCTCAGGTGTTTGAAGTTCTGGTGGTCTGCAGGGTTTTTTGTGGATCTCCATTTAGTCCATAATTTATTTCTGGCTCGCATATTTTGTTTAGTAGTTTTTGAGAGCCATGGGGCTGCCTTAGAGCTTAGTCTAATTTGGCGGGGTGGGGCATGATGGTGTAGAATTTGTAGGAAGGTATTGTTGAAATGGGTTACTGCTTCGTCTATTGGGAGGTATTTTAGAGTTGACCAGTTATATTCTTTGAGTTCATTTTGAAAGGATGCTAGATTAAAATCTGTTTTATTGTGTATGGTACGGTAGGTAGTTTGCTTGGGGTTGCTGTATTTTTGTTTAGAGATAAAGGTCAGGAGATGGTCGCTGATATTGTCAGGGAGTATTCCTGTTTTATAGGAGAGGGGGTTATTGTTAATTAGTATCCAATCTAGAATGGTTTGTTTGTGGGTTGATTTGTGTATTCTGGTGGGGGAGTTAATGGTTTGATGAAAGTTAAAGAGATTAAGGTGAATGGAGGGTTTGGGAGATATGCAGGAGTTCCAGTCAATATTGAAGTCCCCTAAGATTATGGTTTCTTGTGGAAAGTTACTGGAGAACCAGCTTAGGATATTTTCTAGTGTGTTGATGTTGTTGCCTGGAGGGATGTAGGAACATATGATATATATAGCCTTGGTTTTATTAACTTGGAGCTTGGAGCAGAGTATTTCAGCATTAGGTAGGGAGGGGGGCAAGGAGTCTATTAAGGCTACCTGTAGGTGGGATTTGTATAAAAGGGCACTCCCCCGCCCTTTTTATTAAGACGATCATGTCTTAAGGTGCTATAGCCAGGGGGAGTAAATTTGTTGTCTTTGGTACTAGGCTTGAGCCAAGTTTCAGTGAGACAAAGAATGTCAAAGGCATAGAAATCAATTAAGGCATGAAGTTGTGTGATTTTGTTGTTGATGCTACGAATATTTAGGTGAGCAATACAGAGGGAGTCAGGGGAGAAAGGTGAAATAGAACAGTTAGTAGTTCGGTTTGAGTGGGTGTGGTTCATGAGAGTATTGGGGCCAGGGTTGGGGTGGATGTCACCATGTATTAATAATAGTGTTTGTGGGACTTGAAATACTTTTAGATTTTTGCAGGGTATAAGATAAAACCGTTTAGAGGTTTGGAATCTGAAGTGGCGTACCTTGTGGTAGAGAGGGGGAAGGTAGGGAGAGGTTGATAGTATATTAATATGTGTTTGGTCAGGTAGAGGAAGTGTAGATGTGGCATGTTTGGCTAATACAGGAGGTTGGCTAAGCATAAGATATTCATAGGATGTAAGAGTATAGTAATAGAGAAGGATGTTAAGAAGAAGAAGTGAAAAGATTGAGTTGAGGTTTAAAGGCATGTTACTAGTAAGATGAGTTTAGCAAGTATAGGACTGTGTGGTATGAACAGCAGAGTGAGGTGAGGTAGTAAGATAAGATTGTGGGGAGTGGGTGTGGTTGTAGGACTTGGAGTAAGGTATGGGTAGGTGATATGTACAGGCAATGGGATAGGCGGTTAGTTAATTGGGGGAGTGTCTAAGCAAGTATAAAGGTAGGGCCCCTGGGGGTGGGTGGGAATTGGGGGTAGGGTGGGGAGCGGAGTGAGTGGAGCGAACGGAGCGGGGAAGAGCAAGTGAGACGATCAGTAGCAGAAAACAATCAGGCAAGAAGAGAGAAGCAGGTGAAAAGGTAAGGGTGATCTCAAGAGTGGAAAAGTCGTGGAGAAGTATGGTAAGTGGGGGGTAGGTGATAGTAGAGGGCAAGGTAGAGGGGTCAGGCATGAGGTTAGTAGCAAGAGGCAGAGGTGAAATATGGGCTGGAAATGACAGTGTGTGTTGTAGTAGAATAGTCTAAAAATGGTTATAGGAACTGTAGTGTAAAGGGTGCCACCTAGTGGCCAGGAGAGGAAGGATATCAGACAGAGCAAGCAGGGAGTTTACCAAGACAAATAAAACTCAGGGTAGAGAGAGAGGTTCCTCAAGGACAAAGCCGAGGAGAGGAGGGAAGGAGAAGGGATCTAAAGTCCAAATTTGAGGGGGGAGGGGCTGCTGGTTAACCTGGTAGGGGAGCAAATATGTCCTGGTGAGTAATATTAAGCAGTACAAGATTAGGACATACTTTCCAAAAACGGTCAGCTCTGGGAGGACAGTCTTATTTGGGAGGACGTATAATCCTATTCAGGATTATGGTGCTTAAATATGATGTCCACGTGGCCTCTTTGGCTAGGGAAGGACAGGAACCCAGGTGTACAGTCTGATAATGTTATAGGTAGAGAGAGAAAAAAGGGGAAAAATAAGTCATTAGTCATTGAAGTGTGTACCACAAAATTAGTACATATGCCTTAAATCAAAGAGCAGATCAGTACATAGACTACCATAAGACACATTGTATTAAGCGGTTTAGTTAGACTGCTAATAAACACAGTAGGGCTTTCAATAACAACCTTGCAATAGTTACATGCTAGAATAACAATAAGCAAGCGAGATCAACCACACTGTAAAATAGGTACCACTCTTTAACATGAGTAACAAGCAGTCAGCAGCTTCTAGAGAAATGGCAGGTCATAACATTCACAGCCATGCGTCTATAGCCAAATAATTACAGGATCCCAAAGGGGATACAAGTTAGAATATAGTGTTGCTTCAATGTGAGTAGGTCAAAATATTACATACTTTGTATACATATGTGCACAGAGCTAATAGGCATATTTCAAGAGCATTGCAAAAGAAACAGTGAGCAGAAGCATTTCAGTAATAGCACATAAGCATAAAAAAGTCTTAAACAGCTACAGCTTCATGTGAACGCCAGCTAGAAGTTGTGGGAGACCATGTGGAGGCTGGTCTGAGGCAAGGAACGCTGTCGATAAGCTGCAGCAAGGGGTAACGCTAAAACCAGAGAGGTTGTAAGGGGTATCCACTGTGGTAATCAGAGTGAAAGAATGTGACTGCCACTGTGGTAAGCACGATTTAGGAAATGCATGCGTGCGGCCTCATATATCACGCTACAGTTGAAAAAACCCACTCAGCATCAACAGCTTAGGCTACAGGTTTGGGCCAAGGTATGCTGATGGGATAAGCACTACCTCTGGGTCGCTGGCCAGAAAAGAAGGGAGGAATAGAAAAAAAGAAAAAACAAAGCCTGCCAAGCGTAACCGCTGCTAGGTATAAGGTGTTACATAGGCGCTTTAGGCGCTGCACTCTCCAGCAAACAGGCTAAGAGAGAGCGGTATGCCGAACGCTTCCGCTGTGGCTGTTTGTTTTAAAAAATACACTAAAGCAAACTGGCTTTTCCAAAGTTGTAGTAAATATTCTACTGTGGTGCCAGTAAAACATTAACGGCTCTAAAGCGTCAATAAACAAAGCCTGCCAAGCGTAACCGCTGCTAGGAATAAGTTGTAACATAGGCACTTTAGGCGCTGCACTATCCAACAAACAGGCTTAGAGAGAGCGGTATGCCGAACGCTTCCACTTTTTGTTTGTATTAACAAAAAACTACACTAAAACAGATTGGCTTTTCCAAAGTTGTAGTAAATAGTCGACTGTGGTGCCAGTATAACATTAACGGCTCTTAAGCGTCATTAAACAGTAGTAGGCGATGCTTCGAGTGAGCGGTTAAAATATATGCTACCGCTGTGGTTGTTTGCCTAATGTAAGGATAGGACATAGGCACGGGTACCGCTGGTAGTAAAGTAACTACAGTAGCAGATTAACTGCATGGTGGCTGGCCCAGGGCCAAACAGGAGTAGGAAAGGGGCCGATAACCAGCTTCCGTAAGTTCCTAGTGAACAAGGCATTCCACGTGGTTCACATCAGCATCATAAAGTACAGTTCAACATTTCCAGGTATACAGAGCTAGTCAGACAAAGTCGGACAACAGTAATGGATACAAAGAGAAAAAAAAAAAGAATAAATGAAACAAAACACTTAAACAATGCACTTGAGCCAAGTACTCACATAAGGAATATCTACTCCCAGCCCGAGGAGACACAGCAGCCCACAGAGGGATAGTCTATAGGGAGGAGTCGGCTAGGGGATGGGTGTATTTGTAGGATAGAAACGGAAATGAGGCTGGAGGGGGAGGAGACAGGTAGGGATAGTAGGAATAGGAGTACAGGGCAGAAAAACAACAAGTATGTGGATCAGGAAGCTATAGGTGAGGAGGCAGGGATGGAAGGAAGTGTGGTAGAGTAAGAGCTATAGGCAGACAAGAAATCGAGAGTAGAATACTGAGGGGGAGATGATGGTCAGAGGGAGGTGAGCGTAGTAAGGGGAGGGTAGGGAAGGCAAGTAAAATGAGAAGGAGATGATGGTCAGAGGGAGGTGAGCGTAGTAAGGGGAAGGTAGGGAAGGCAAGTAAAAGAGTAAAACACAGTAGTATGAAAGGTAAGGAACAAGCAGGGCAAAAGAAAAGTCACAGAGTATTACAGGTAAGACAGGGAGAGGGGGAAGCGAGAGTGGGAAAAGAGAATAGGAGTATCCAGGTCAGCAAGTGAGACGATCAGTAGCAGAGAACAATCAGGCAAGAAGAGAGAAGCAGGTGAAAAGGTAAGGGTGATCTCAAGAGTGGAAAAGTCGTGGAGAAGTATGGTAAGTGGGGGGTAGGTGATAGTAGAGGGCAAGGTAGAGGGGTCAGGCGTGAGGTTAGTAGCAAGAGGCAGAGGTGAAATATGGGCTGGAAATGACAGTGTGTGTTGTAGTAGAATAGTCTAAAAATGGTTATAGGAACTGTAGTGTAAAGGGTGCCACCTAGTGGCCAGGAGAGGAAGGATATCAGACAGAGCAAGCAGGGAGTTTACCAAGACAAATAAAACTCAGGGTAGAGAGAGGTTCCTCAAGGACAAAGCCGAGGAGAGGAGGGAAGGAGAAGGGATCTAAAGTCCAAATTTGAGGGGGGAGGGGCTGCTGGTTAACCTGGTAGGGGAGCAAATATGTCCTGGTGAGTAATGTTAAGCAGTACAAGATTAGGACATACTTTCCAAAAACGGTCAACTCTGGGAGGACAGTCTTATTTGGGAGGACGTATAATCCTATTCAGGATTATGGTGCTTAAATATGATGTCCACGTGGCCTCTTTGGCTAGGGAAGGACAGGAACCCAGGTGTACAGTTTTCCAAAAAGGGTCAGCTCTGGGAGGACAGTCTTATTTGGGAGGATGTGTAATCCTATTCAGGATTATGGTGCTTAAATATGATGTCCACGTGGCCTCTTTGGCTAGGGAAGGACAGGAACCCAGGTGTACAGTTTTACAAAAACGGTCAGCTCTGGGAGGACAGTCTTATTTGGGAGGACGTATAATCCTATTCAGGATTATGGTGCTTAAATATGATGTCCACGTGGCCTCTTTGGCTAGGGAAGGACAGGAACCCAGGTGTACAGTTTTCCAAAAACGGTCAGCTCTGGGAGGACAGTCTTATTTGGGAGGACGTATAATCCTATTCAGGATTATGGTGCTTAAATATGATGTCCACGTGGCCTCTTTGGCTAGGGAAGGACAGGAACCCAGGTGTACAGTATGAGGAATATCTTTGATGCTTTGGTGAGAAGTTGCTTATTTCTGTATAACGCTCCTAGTTTTTTGTGGACTTTTTTTATGGTCATGGATATGTGAATGCCAAATTTTAGTTTATTATCTATTTCCACTCCTAGCAATTTGGTGTGCTTACTTGGGTAAATAGTGGTGTTGTCTTTTGCTGTAATGTTAAGGTGAGAGTTGTTTTGAGTATGTTTGGTGGGTTGGAAGATGACTAGTTTACTTTTGTTTGGGTTGAGTATTAATTGGGCATCGGATAACCAAGTTTCAACAGAGGAAAAGGCTTCCTGTGTGACTTTTTGCAGTTTGGGTAGGGACTGGGCTGAGCAGATGATGGTTGAGTCATCTGCGTATTGTATGAGTGTGCCATGTTTGGTGGCAGAGGCTAGATTATTGGTGAAAACAGAAAAGAGTAGGGGTCCAAGGATGGATCCTTGGGGAACCCCTATGGAGACAGGTAGTTGACTTTATCTTGCCTTGTCAATCTGGTGAACTTCTTTGAGAAAGTCATCAGGGCCATGGATGAGGGTAAAAGAGTACACACTACCTATCTAGACCTGGCCAAAGCTTTTGTCACAATCCCCAACTCGGGTATCATAGATAAAACTTACTGAGTTAGGTATAACCTCCTACATAGTCAGATGAATAGCCAACTGTCTCACTAACAGGACACGTGTTGTACGGATAGGTGAATCTACTTCCAATAAAATACCTGTTACTAGCGGTGTCCCACAGGGCTCAGTGTTATGACCCATCCTGTTTGGTATATCCTTCTCTGAAGTGAAGGCCTGTTTTAGGGGCTTCTGGCTCACCAAGTTTGCCAATGACTGTAAGCCGAGAGCAACCACTGAATACCCATATGATGCTGATATCCTACAAACAGGCCTAGAAAGGGCAAATGACTGGTGCCAAAATCATGATCTGAGACTAAATGCTAAAAAATGAATAATCATACCCTTTGGTAAATCAGATATCCTTGCAAATTATAATATTGATAGCACACTCCTAAGAGTAAACCCAGCTGTGAGGGATCTAGGAGTACAGATATATAATAACCTAAACTTTGACCACCAGGTAGCTACAGCAGTGAGGAAATCCTTCTGTCTGGTTCAACTTATACGTAAAGGCATGGCATCAAGATCAAAGGAAGTCACAGTGCCATTGTACTCAGTCCTCATTAGGCCCATAATCAAGTAGTACAGTGCTACCGTTTGCATGTACTTAACCAGGCACTTAACACCAAGTGGAGCAGCCTCAGAGTTTTCTCACTAAAAAAATACAAAGTGTAAGCTACATGTCTTATGCAGACTGCCTAAAGGCCATATCCATTTACTCCATCTCATATCGTTTATTGAGAGGGGACTTATGCCCAACCTACAAGGGATTCTCTGATCCAGCCTGATGAAAATGTTACATAATCTCAAGAAAAGTATACAAGGGTTATACACTCCATGGACCTGAACCTTATTTGTGACTCTAACAGAACTTACTGGAGAGACAGCTTTGTATCTCAAAGGTTACCTCATTTATGGAATAAACTTCCCATCTTTTTGTAAAACAAACCCCATCCCTCACTCTTTACAAAAATAATTTGGATAAACGGATGGTAAACTGAAAATTAACTCATGAGTTACTGCCCACATCCCCTATGGATAGAAGCAGTCTATAAAATGACTGAGGAATCCAACACCTAAAGTCCTGCTACCCTGATACTGCCTCATCCCATATCTGGGGAATTTAGATAATATTGTCATATCCTGGGTATTATTGACTAGAATTGTAAAGGCTTTTGTGCCATTAGCCTAATAATCACATATGAACCTATAAAATTACATGAATTGCATATTGACAACATCATACTTCAAGAAACATTGTATTAGAATGAGCATAGTAGATTGACGATTTCAGAATAATGGCAAATAATAGAATTAATTCTGAAAGGCATATGAGTAATACAATAAAAATAAAATATATAGTAAAATGTTATTTGTTGTTAAGAACAATATTAAGAACAATTGCATCTAGAGAGTTTAGTGTGTTGAAAACAATTTATTAATCAATAATAAGATCAATTATGAAATACTGGGTTAAATTTTGCATTTATTCATTTGCCAGCATTAAAAGGCTGGAAAAAATTAAAAACATTTTTTTCCCAAGACACTAAATTGGATGGAAAATATGAACTATGAATAGAGACTGACATCTTTAAGTCTATTCTCATTTAGTTATAGTTATAGAATTATAAGATGGGATCTAATACAAATGTATAAATGTTTTAGGAAATAATAACTGGAAGTAACTTTGGGTGTATGAATTCTTAGACATTTGGTAACTAACATGGATAGCTATTTTTATTAGTTAAATTGGAAAATATGAAATCCTAATTAGGGATAGAGTTATTTCATCACAGATCAGGTAGGGTTTGGGTTAAGGTTAGTGCATAGGTAGTTGTGTATTTAAGGGTTAGTGTAGGTTTATAAGGTTTTTGGTGTGCTTGTGTTGTGTGTGTGTTTTTTGGAACAGCAAATTTTTTCCCTGGGAAAAAATTCGCTATTCTGATGTTTCAATGTTATTACATTTCGATCTTCCAAGTTTGAACATCTGGTGTTCGACCTTCTGGAATTTCGATAATGTAATATGACCTCGTATATTTTTGGGGGTCTTCCTGCCCAGTTACATAAACCCTTTTGTTGGTGTTGTGCTTGTGATAGGTGCATCTGTGACAACCGTAAGATATTCACAAAGTTTATCCTCAGATCTGGCAAATACTCTAGAACTGATTCCTTCAGGGAATCGCATTTACCTTCCAATCATCATGAGTTAATTCTGTGGGCTCCTGTATATGTAACTATTTAGCAGCATAAATGGAAGGAAAAAACAAAAAAATGTGGATGTTTGGGACACCTGTCTGTGTGCAAAGAATAAATAAGTATTTGTCCCTCGCCTACTTAAACTGATCTATGAACGCTGTCATTGTAATCTTAAAAGCAGAGTTACATTTAATGATACAGAGTAGTTTTACCTGCTTTACCCCACAATGCTTCAGTGAACAGGTCAGCAGGTCTTACATGAAGTTAACCTGTGTGCCTGTCAGTATTTCTAGGGGAACGCCACACTGCTGAAAATATCTGAGTGTTTGCCATCTTATATGCTTCAATAAAGACAAAGCTAAACAGATCAAGTTACCTAGAAGCATGATCTACCACTGCCAGGATTTACCTCTTATCTTAGGTGTTTGAAGTACTAATGGCCCCACAATATCCATGGCTACCTTCTTAAATGCTTCTTCAATAATAGGCAATAACAATGAAGCAGCCTTAGCTTTGATTCCATCCTTACTAGCTTTCTGACACTCCTCACCCATCTTGCAATAGTTTCTCCTGTCTTTTGCTATACCTGTCTAAAAGTAAATTTGCATAAGCTGTATACTTGCTTGGTTCATACCCATACTGCATACAAAAGGTATATAATCTTCTGTGCCCAGACAGACCTGTTGGTAAGGCTGTGAATCATACCAGGTGCTGTAGCACTTTCCCTCTAATGCTCTTTAGGTGCCAGTTGTCTGCATAATAGCTTCTTTTTCAAGTATATGGATGATCCCTAATGTTGAGAGGCAGAAACTTCTATGGCTATCTTCCTCAAGTTCTGCAAGGTGGCATCTGAGAATGTTTGCTTGTCTTAACTTCCAATTTGCAATCTTTCTCAGTTCATTTCCAAGGAATGTTTAGTATATTTTAACAAATGTGTATCAGATTTATGTTTTCAAAACTAGACATCTTTGGGCAGTTGTGACCCAGAATCTGGCTTACTACTACCACCTACCATGCCCAACCAAGTGGCCAAATTATCACCCTTGGTTGGATATTGTCTAAATGTCTGTACTACTACCTTCTCCACATGCTTATATCAATGCAGCATTGATTATAATCATATATACATAAGTTTCTTTATCATTACATTTATCTCCTATTAAACCTTCTGCATGGGTATCATCAAACTTGACCACCGACTTCTTTTCTGCTCTTCTTTGAAGTCCAAGTGAACTCTTGGGCAATAGTATATAAAAAGTACACTTCTCACGGTCATTTCAGGAATGAACTGCTTGATCATGTAATACTCCTCTTTATCATCTGCAGGCTTAAATATAGCTATATTTGAAACAATATCCATTTTATGAATAATTTCTTTACCCTCAAATAGGGTAGATTGGTGTCCTTTGGATAATTTGGAGCAGATGCAGTTTTAAGATAACCCAGCACTACTGTGGCGGCTGTGCTTTTATCTCCCCCTCATGCTTTTCTTTCCTACTTAATCTCTATGGAAATTTGGAGGGTACATACCCCACTTGGTTACTCTGGAGTAATCTAACTCCAAGACCTTGGCATACACTGGAACCCAGAGCCATGGCCGAGTCTCTAGAACCCAGTGCACCATTCCCTGATCTGGTATCCCTCATCTCTGAGATGCTGTGCTCTGGTGCTCTTCTACTTTGAAGCATATTCTGTTCTCAATGATCACCAGTCTGTATGCTCCTCAACCCTCTAAATTGACATAAAAAGGCCTTCTCTTTTTTAAACTGCAACAAAACTTTTACAAATAGAGATGAGCATTGCAGCAAGCTGTTTGCAACAGTTACAATATTACACACTAAGATCCCCTCAGCGATGAATCCCTGACACTAATGACCGTATCAACATTCATTATTGAATGCCAGTACTGTAACGAAGACTCAATTATACCCCTAACATCTTGCACCCTGGGAAGCTGCCCCCTTTGCCCCACCTTAGCTATGCTTCTGTTGGAATCAGTGGCATTTTCTCTTACCTGTGGAAACTGCTATGGTGGTTCACACTGCCCTTTACAGATTCCCTTACATCCATGTTTACTGGTAGGTGTCCACTTCCTGTGTAGACATGCTAAGCTTGTTAGATGAAGGTCACTCTCTCTACCATATCTTTAAGTGAGGTATATTCCCAGTTGGTCGACCATATTCTTAGATTCTCAGGTAAGGTACTGAGTGCTCAGTATGGGCATTTTCATAACACTTGTGCCAATTAATAAGTAATGCCAAGATAATTTTGGATAAATACACACACACACACACACACACACACACACACACACACACACACACACACACACACACACACACACACACACACACACACTGTCTCTCTCTCTCTCAAGTACTTTCTGCAAGGGTTTAATGATGCAATTCTAGTACCAGTGCCCCCTTTCCCATCTTTACAGCATCATGTTGCCACGCAGAAATCTCAAATTTACAGTCCTCAAGCCTCAAGCTTGCCCAAGATAGCATACTTCTAGTGAGGAAAGCTACTATACCATATTCCTAGGTGTACTGAATACATTTCCTTTTCTTTTGCAGATTCTCACTTGGCTGATTGGTTGATTGGGCTAATCCTCACGGTCATTTGAGATTGAGAAACTTAATGCTAGCACACTAATGACACAACTACAGTTCACTCTTAAAATATACCGACCATAAATTATTTGCATGGTAGTTGTGGCTAAAACTGTCAATCTTCTTAAGCCAGACAAGGACAATTAATAATTAACTAAATACAGGTATTACCATTATATACAAATAAACAAGCCACCAGCAACAGGTTACTGAAATTGAATAACATAATTCTTTATTTGAAATAAATTAAATTAAGTAATATAAACAAAGGGTTTGTAAAAATACCGTATTTAGAAAAACACAGTTTGCAGCTATTTTGGTCCTCTTACTAACCACTAAGAAATTTATTGTAGTCTATGTGCCTCTGACTTGTAAAAACATTTACCAGTTGTAGAAAACTCACAGACAATGAATCCCAAACATAAGCACTCAGTCTAAAAATCTTCTATGTGCACATCAGAAGGCAAAGCCTAACTGCCACTGCTTAACAGTTGGTCTATAAACTTTAAAAGAGTCACACGTTTTATATTTCCAGTTTTATGCTGATTTTAAATGAAAACGTCCCAGGATCAGTGTGAACCCAGTAATAGTATACGAAAGTATGCCAAACTTAAAAAAAAAATATTACTGTGAACAAGTGTGGTAAAGTGTTGACTTACAGGTACAGTAGGAATCACAAATGTCGTGGATGCCAACAATTTAAACGTATATATGAACAATGCAGAGGTGTTGTGGTACATAATTTGTTTAATGGGTTGCCCATGGATACATTTAATTGTAATGTAATGGGTGTGATTTGTTTAGCTTGCTGTAAATTATGCAGTACTTTCTATACAGGAAAGATCGAGAAAAGATTTTGATGTAGAATATGTCAGCACATCTATAGTATTCATAAAGTTGATATACACAATGTTTTGGCAAAACAAGCACACAGAGTTCTGTTTAATTCAATGATATTTTATTAATAATTTTGGAAAGGGAAGATAGATACCAAAGGAGAGATGCCTGGAAAAAGGAAGTTGAGCACCAGGAAGTGATATGGCAATTAAAAAAATGATGCAACCAGTCCCTCTGGGTTAAATGGAACTATTGGAACTGGAAACATTTTGAAAATAAAATCTGCTTCTTTATATTTTCAGTTGCTAATTGACTTATTTATATTTGAGATTAGATGAAGAAACACTAATGTTTTTACTAACAGTTAACAATTGTGTTACATTTTATGTATGCAAGAATAATACGATGGTGTCACGTGATAATATGAATATTTATCTAGGTGGAGTGGTTGATTTTAATTGTTCTGCCCAACAGTGAATAAGGGAGGAAGGAAGTTCTTTACCCGATTTATATAAATTGTATTTGTGATTTTACTAAAAGTGTTGTCTGTATACATTTTTAGACAGTGTGGACATGCAGTTCTTTTTTGGTTTAACACATGACATACTCTTTATGAGATATTAGTCTGAATAATGGCATAGTAAATATACTAATATAGTGTTCATGAAATAAGTAGTTATAGGTCTAACTGTATTTTTCTTATCCAAATGTAGTCAGTATTATTATTTTAGCACTCATTCCCCTATACATATATTGATAATTGATATCTCCTTATGCATATATATTGCTTCTTTGTACAACATACAGTTCCTGCAGCATTCACGTTAATAGTGGAATATTGTTAAAACTATTAATTTGTGCCCCAAACAGTCATATCAATGGCCATCTTTCTGTTACCTGCCTATAATTTCTTTTTTTGTAACACTGATTGGCCGCAGAAGCCGTAATATAAAAAAAACTCAACCCATTTTGCTTATTAAAAGAAATAATCAATAAAAACTGAAAGAAATATCTAGCAAGGCTAGACTTTCCACTGTGTGATTCCTTAAACCTCTTGTACTGGAGGCAACATGGGATATATGCAAATGACCGTTTAAGGACATCATGGGTTTCAGCTATATGGCAATTCTGAATGTCCATGACTTTTTTTCTTTTTAAGTCTGTTTATAGAGGAATTCAGGCCAATAAAGCCAAATCCCACTTGCTGTGGACATGCATGTTTCAGCTTTCTTATGGCATCATTAAAAAGAAAAAAGTCACGGACATTCAGAATTGCCATATAGCTGAAACACCTGATGTCCTTAAATGGTCATTTGCATATATCCCATGTTGCCTCTAATACAAGAGGTTTAGGGAATCACTTAGTAGAAAGTCAAGCCTTGCTAGATTTGATTTTGTTTTTTACTGATTGTTTTTTTCTGTGTGACCGTTTTAGTCATATTTTTAGTTTGTTGGTTGGGATCTTTTGCAAACACCCTAATGGTTATGGATATCAGCTGGGTACAATGACCCAGTGTTTTTAATGGTTAGTGTAATATTCTATTTATGCTGTACTGATAATACTAGAAGAAGGCTGAAACATGCATGTCTACAGCTAGTGGGGTTTGGCTTTATTTGTTTGAATTTGTCCATAATAGCCTTAAAAAGAGACAGAATTGGCATATAGCTGAAATACCTGATGTTCTTAAAGAGTCATTTGCATAGATCCCATGTTGACTCTAATATAAGAGGTTTAAGGAATCACACAGTGGAAATCTAGCCTTGCTAGATGTTTCTTTTGGTTTTTACTGACTGTTTTTTCTATGTGGCCTTTTTACTCATTGTTTTAGTTAATTAAAAGAAATATGGAAAATAGTTTATATTTTCATAACTTTTTGCAAAGACTGTTTAATAATTCCACCACTGTATATTCCAAAGTAATTGTTTTGCTGTACATGCCTACCAGATAATGTCAGCTTGCAGATACCAACTTGTTCCCCCATCACTCATGAGATATTAGCATTGATAACAGAATAGTGTTGATATTAATAACTTGTACCTTAAATCGTTATATATCTCTGATTATGTTTTCTTACACAATTTCTCTTACCATCATTTCTTGTCAAACAGCTAATGCTTATACAGCCCCCCAGCATAGCACTGTCATTGCATTATTAATGGAAATATATTATAATTTTCATAACTATCTGTAAATACTTTTGAATTACTCAATCCCTGTATACTCCTCAATGATGGTTTCACTGTTTGTTTACACCAAATCATGCAAGCTTCCTCATGCATCCTTGATTCCTACTGCTCTGTGCATGCATGAGTGCACATTAACACTTCTGCTGCCAAGTCCACTATTGCTATATTAAAGTAGACACAACAAAATATAATATTTTCACTGACAGTCTTGAATGCTTCAGGGACTGTATATCTCACAAATATAATTTCATTGCATATGCCTAACCATTCATATCAGCTTGTGTTTGGCAATGTGCTCCCTTTTGCTGGAACTACCATTCTTGAGATATTAGCATTGCATCTGAGATATCGATAACATTCTGCCATGCATAAACAAAGCTATAAACCTTAGCATGTTTGTAAGTTATTAATATCCTTTCTGTGCCATTTCTTTTTTTTACCATCCCTTACAATAATGGCATCACTCATACATGAATGAATTGCAAATCTAAGTATGAAAAGTGTTATAATCTGCACTAGCAATCATCAGTACTTTGTGCAAAGTACATATTGTGCTGGGTCTTTTGGAGCATGGATACACTAAACCAGACAGATTTTGACTTGATATTTCAATTCCTACTGCAATAGCTACTATTCCTGCCATTGCTGATGTTTTAACTGCAGTAATAAGACATGCCCACCAGACCCTGACACATTGTTAAGGTATCTGATTGTGAGCAAATGAATGAATAGTACATACAGAAATGGCCACAGTAATATATGTTTAGTTCATTGCTGTCAGATGCTTACATTGTAGCGATTTTACACACACACACACACACACACACACACACACACACACACACACACACACACACACACACACACGCACACACGCACACACACACACACACACACACACACACACACACCACACACCACACACATTTCTTACAAGCAATAGATGGAATGGCTACAATTGTCTGATGCTATACCTTGATTGTCCCCATGTACCTGCATACACAGATGCACACACATGCACACACAAACATACACATGCACAAACACACATACATAGATACAAAGATACATATGCTGTTCAAATAATTTCCATAGGCTGTGAAATACATTTTTTCTCAGTTACTAATACAAAAGCAATAACTTTGTTCCCGTAACAGATACTCATTATTCTAGGTTTTAGCTTTCAGTTATTGCAGAAAATACAAATATACTGGATCCCACGCCACAAACAGGATTTTATTGTAATATTCCAAAAAATTTAAATATTGATTTTAAACAACTTGATGTGTCCAGTACGCCAACAGGTTTAGTTGTTTAGACTGGTTATGGAAGATGTTAACCTCATAAACCCATCTCATATACATTCTATTAGATTTCTAAAACACTGCTTCAAAAGTTTGGTTCTCCATTGGATCATTCTGCTGTGCAAGTGGTCTTTGCAAAGTGCTCAGCTTTAGGGTATGAGGCCTGCTGACCAAAACAGAAATGTGGAGAGCGGAAGCTGTATTGTACTTAATCCAATAGTTGGGCAGACTAGCCAGACCAATAGTCTCCATATTCTGATTAACTGTGTGGGTGTATGGTAGCATACATTCAGTCCCAAGTCTGTATTCTGTCCATTCCTGCTTATACCTCAGGTTTCTGAGGGTGGGGGACACCACTACACCTCAATGATAAGGCTGCTAAGTACTGGGTCCTTCTTAGCTCTGCACACTAAGGATATTTGATGCCATTTCACACTGAGCTAATCGGAGGAAGTCAGAGGAAGGGCTCTGAGCCAGCTAATGTGTGATATATAACATTAAGTATCCTGTTTTTTGCTTATTTCTGAGTTATTTATACCACTTTTATTGTCTGCATATACTTTGCTAGCTAGTTTCACTGTGTGTGCGGTATTAACTAGAAATTTTCTACAATTGTTAAGCATCTGGTTGGGTTTGTTTGTTCTGATTTCCTGATAAGGAGCGTATCATATAACCTGTTTGCAGTTAAAAACTTTCTCTAGAGTCTCCTTGATCCTTTATCTGTTTAAATTTTGTGCAGTTTTTTTCTACCTAAGTAGTGTTAGTAGTGTAGCACTGCCCATATTCAGGCTTGTGTTTTGGGCCTAGTTGTTTGTTAGTAGAGGCTATGTGTCTGAGCACATGTTCCAGGCCATCATAGCTTAGCCAAGGCCAGTATAGCATTTCTGTGAGGGCGAATTGTTTGTGGTCATTGGCTGACTGGGGTTGCTCGGACTATGGCTTGGAGTAAGCACCTCATTGGTTCTTTCAAGCTTTTTTATTAAATTGTTTCAGGTTTCAACTTTGTTACTTAAGAAGTTAACTTGTAAGTGTTTCTGCCATTTCACACTGAGCTAATCAGAGGAAGTTGGAGGAAGGGCTCTGAGCCAACTTGTGTCTTTTGGCTTTTCCCAGTTAGGGGTCGCCACAGCGGAACTCCGGTCTGCTAATGATTGGCAGTAGAGTTTTACGCGCTGGCTTGCCGGGCCTAACGCACAACCTTCAATCAAGGAACGCCCGTTCATGCATGTCGCCACACAGAAGATGCTCTAACTGAGAATTGAATGGGCAATGTCTAACTGAGAGGCGACAACGCTACCGTGGCACCATCACCACAGTCCTGGGCTCTGAGCCAACTAATCTGTGATATATAATATTAAGTATCCTGTTTTTGCTTATTTGTGAGTTATTTATAGCACTTTTATTGTCTGCACATACTTTGCTAGCCAGTTTCACTGTGTGTGTGGTATTAACTAGAAATTTTCTACAATTGTTAAGCATCTAGTTGGGTTTGTTTGTTCTGATTTCCTGCTAAGGAGTGTATCATTTAACTTGTTTGCAGTTAAAAGCATTCTCTAGTGTCTCCTTGATCCTTTATCTGTTTAAACATTTCTGCAGTTTTTTTCTACATAAGTAGTGTTGGTAGTGTAGCATTGTACATATTCGGGCTTGTGTTTTGGGCCTAGTTGTTTGTTAGTAGAGGCTGTGTGTCTGAGCACATGTTCCAGGCCATCATAGCTTAGCCAAGGCCAGTATAGCATTTCATTGAGAGTGAATTGTTTGTGGTCATTGGCTGACTGGGGTTGCCTGGACTATGGCTTGGAGTAAGCACCTCATTGGTTCTTCCAAGCTTTTTTTAAAGTTGTTTTAGGTTTCAACTTTGTTATTTAAAAAAGTTAACTTGTGAGTGTTTCTGCCATTTTACACTGAGCTAATCAGAGGAAGTCGGAGGAAGGGCTCTGAGCCAACTAATCTCTGATATATAACATTAAGTAACCTGTTTGTTGCTTATTTCTGAGTTATTTATAGCACTTTTATTGTCTGCGTATACTTTGCTAGCTAGTTTCACTGTGTCTGAGGTATTAATTACAGATTTTCTACAATTGTTAAACATCTGGTTGGGACTGTTTGTTCTGATTTCCTGCTAAGGAGTGTATCATATAACTTGTTTGTGGTTAAAAGCATTCTCTAGAGTCTCCTTGATCCTTTATCTACTTAAACGTTTCTGCAGTTTTTTTTCTACCTAAGTAGTGTTGGTAGTGTAGCATTGTCCATATTCAGGCTTGTGTTTTGGGCCTAGTTGTTTGTTAGTAGAGACTGTGTGTCTGCGCACATGTTCCAGACCATCGTAGCTTAGCCAAGGCCATTATAGAATTTCATTGAGAGTAAATTGATTGTGGTCATTGGGGGTTGCCTGGGCTATGGCTTGGAGTAAGCATCTCATTGGCTCTTTCAAGCTTATTTTTAAAGTTGTTTCAGGTTTCAACTTTGTTACTTAAGAAGTTAACTTGTGAGTGTTTCTGCCATTTCACACTGATCTAATCGGAGGAAGTCAGAGGAAGGGCTCTGAGCTAACTAATCTGTGATATATGACATTAAGTATGCTGTTTTTTGCTTATTTCTGAGTTATTTATAGCACTTTTGTCTGCATATACTTTGTTAGCTAGTTTCACTGCGTGTGAGGTATTAACTAGACATTTTCTACAATTGTTAAGCATCTGTTTGGGATTGTTTGTTCTGATTTCCTGCTAAGGAGTGTATCATATAACTTGTTTGCAGTTAAAAGCATTCTCTAGAGTCTCCTTGATCCTTTATCTGTTTAAACATTTCTGCAGTTATTTTCTATCTAAGTAGTTTTGGTAGTGTAGCATTGTCCATATTCAGGCTTGTGTTTTGGGCCTAGTTGTTTGTTAGTAGAGTCTGTGTGTCTGAGCACATGTTCCAGGCCATCATCGCTTAGTCAAGGCCAATTTAGCATTTCAGTGAGAATGAATTGTTTGTGGTCATTGGCTGACTAGGGTTGCCTGGACTAAGGCTTGGAGTAAACACCTCATTGGTTCTTTCAAGCTTTTTTTTTAAAATTGTTTCGGGTTTCAACTTTGTTACTTAAGAAGTTAACTTGTGAGTGTTTCTGCCATTTCACACTGAGCTAATCGGAGAAAATCAGAGGAAGGGCTATGAGCCAACTAATCTGTGATATTTAACATTAAGTATACTGTTTTTTGCTTATTTCTGAATTATTTATAGCATTTTTATTGTCTGCATATACTTTGCTAGCTAGTTTCACTGTTTATGAGGTATTAACTAGAAATGTTCTACAATTTTTAAGCATCTTGTTGGGTTTGTTTGTTCTGATTTCCTGCTAAGGATTGTATCATATAACTTGTTTGCAGTTAAAAGCATTCTCTAGAGTCTCCTTGATCCTTTATCTGTTTAAACATTTCTGCAGTTTGTTTTCTACCTAAGTAGTGTTTGTAGTGTAGCATTGTCCATATTCAGGCTTGTGTTTTGGGCCTAGTTTTTTGTTAGTAGAGGCTGTGTGTCTGAGCACATGTTCCAGGCCATCATAGCTTAGCCAAGGTCAGTATAGCATTTCATTCAGAGTGAATTGTTTGTAGTCATTGGCTGACTGGGGTTGCCTGGACTACGGCTTGGAGTAAGCACCTCATTGTTTCTTTCAAGCTTTTTTTAAAGTTGTTTCAGGTTTCAACTTTGTTACTTAAGAAGTTAACTTGTGAGTGTTTCTACAATTTCACACTGAGCTAATCGGAGGAAGTCTGAGGAAGGGCTCTGAGCCAACTAATCTGTGATATATAACATTAAGTATCCTGTTTGTTGCTTATTTCTGAGTTATTTATAGCACTTTTATTGTCAGCATATACTTTGCTAGCTAACTTCACTGTGTGTGAGGTATCAACTAGAAATTTTCTACAATTGTTAAGCATCTGGTTGGGTTTGTTTGTTTTGATTTCCTGCTAAGGAGTGTATCATATAACTTGTTTGCAGTTAAAAGCATTCTCTAGAGTCTCCTTGATCCTTTATCTATTTAAACATTTCTGCAGTTTTTTTTCTACCAAAGTAGTGTTGGTAGTGTTGCATTGCCATATTCAGGCTTGTGTTTTGGGCCTAGTTGTTTGTTAGTAGAGGCTCTGTGTCTGAGCACATGTTCCAGGCCATCATAGCTTAGCCAAGGCCAGTATAGCATTTCATTGAGAGTAAATTGTTTGTAGTCATTGGCTGACTGGGGTTGCCTGGACTACAGCTTGGAGTAAGCACTTCATTGGTTCTTTCAAGCTTTTTTTTTAAAGTTGTTTCAGCTTTCAACTTTGTTACTTAAGAAGTTAACTTGTGAGTGTTTCTGCCATTTCACACTGAGCTAATATGAAGAAGTTGGAGGAAGGGCTCTGAGCTAACTAATCTGTGATGTATGACATTAAGTATCCTTTATTTGCTTATTTATGAGTTATTTATAGCACTTTTGCCTGCATATACTTTGCTAGCTAGTTTCACTGTGTATGAGGTATTAACTAGAAATTTTCTACAATTTTTAAGCATCTGGTTGGGTTTGTTTGTTCTGATTTCCTGCTAAGGAGTGTATCATATAACTTGTTTGCAGTTAAAAGCATTCTCTAGAGTCTCCTTGATCCTTTATCTGTTTAAACATTTCTGCAGTGTTTTCTTCTACCTAAGTAGTGTTGGTGGTGTAGCATTGTCCATATTCAGGCTTGTGTTTTTTGCCTAGCTGTTTGTTAGTAGAGGCTGCGTGTCTGAGCACATGTTCCAGGCCATCATAGCTTAGCCAAGGCCAGTATAGCATTTCTGTGAGTGTGAATTGTTTGTGGTTATTGGCTGACTGGGATTGCCTGGACTATGGCTTGGAGTAAGCACCTCATTGGTTCTTTCAATCTTTTTTTTAAAGTTGTTTCAGGTTTTAACTTTGTTACTTAAGAAGTCAACTTGTGAGTGTTTCTGCCATTTCACACTGAGCTAATAGGAGGATGTCGGAGGAAGGGCTCTGAGCCATCTAATCTGTGATATATGACATTAAGTATCCTTTTTTGCTTATTTCTGAGTTATTTATAGCACTTTTGCCTGCATATACTTTGCTAGCTAGTTTCACTGTGTATGAGGTATTAACTAGAAATGTTCTACAATTGTTAAGCATCTGGTTGGGTTTGTTTGTTCTGATTTTCTGCTAAGGAGTGTATCATATAACTTGTTTGCAGTTAAAAGCATTCTCTAAAGTCTCCTCGATCCTTTATTTGTTTAAACAAGTTTGCAGTTTTTTTTCTACCTAAGTAGTGTTGGTGGTATAGCATTGTCCATATTCAGGCTTGTGTTTTGGGCCTAGTTGTTTGTTAGTATAGGCTGTGTGTCTGAGCACATGTTCCAGGCCATCATGGCTTAGCCAAGGCCAGCATAGCATTTCAGTGAGGATTAATTGTTTGTGGTCATTGGCTGACTGGGTTTACTTGGACTATGGCTTGGAGTAAGCACCTCATTGGTTCTTTCAAGCTTTTTTTAAAGTTGTTTCAGGTTTCAACTTTGTTACTTAAGAAGTCAACTTGTGAGTGTTTCTGCCATTTCACACTGAGCTAATAGGAGGAAGTCAGAGGAAGGGCTCTGAGCCAACTAATCTGTGATATATAACATTAAGTATCCTGTTTGTTGCTTATTTCTGAGTTATTTATAGCACTTTTATTGTCTGCATATACTTTGCTAGCTAGTTTCAAGGACCTCCAAAGCAGAAACATAAGCAACTTCCACCCCCCCAACACAACCCAAATGACACATAGCCCACAATCTCAGTGTGCCACTCAACCACAGCCCATAAGGCATAACAATGTACCCAACGCTCTAGTCACAGGTGACTCTATGTTCCACTCACCAGGCTAAACAAGGAGAAAGTTACTGTCAGCTGCCTGTCAGGTGCCAAGATCCGCCACATAATGCATGCACTCAGGTTACTCCACAACAAGTACAAATATGACTCTGTCATTGTCCATGTTGGTGTGAATGACCTGAGACATACCTCCCTGGACTACATGAAAAGAGACATGGAGGAGCTGTCCGATCTTGTAGCCCAGGCAGGTATGACCCTAACCCTAAGTAGCATCCTGTCGTCACCCAGACTGATACCACAGTACAAGGACAAAATGATTGACTTCAACAATTGGCTAAGCTTCTGGTGTCATTCTAAGGAGATCCAGTATCTGTCTGCCTGGGATGACTTGATCGACAAACCTCGATGCTTTGCCAGAGATGGCCTGCACCTGTCGCCCTTGGGATTCTGGATACTGGCTAAGGCTCTTTCCACCCCTATAGTGCCTTTTTTAGGCAAGATTCAGATGACAAATTCACCACCATAACAGATACAAGCAAGCAAAATCTGAGGGTAATGCTACTTAATGCTAGAAATCTAAACCTCAAAATGCACTCACTCGAGGCACTCCTTAAAATTGAGAACATCGACATCTGTTCAGTGTCAGAGACCTGGTACAAGGCTTCAGAGAGCACACCTGCATTACCAGGCTATAATTCATACCACACCTTTCGGCCACCTAACCTGGACTGAAGCACTAAAGGTGGAGGTGTGTCCATATTCATTAAGGTTATCCACACCTCCAAGCTAGTTGCTCAGCATAATGCATCCAAGATTATACAAGTGCAACTAACTCTGGGCAAGACCACAATCCAAATTGTAGCTTGCTACAGATCCCACACCATGGCCCAGGATTCCCACTCCTTATTTCTTGATACACCAGAAAATATTAGGATACAACCTAACACCCTAATAACTGGCAATTTCAACTACCCCACCATTAACTGGGAAAACTGCTCATGTACCAACTCTTGTGCTCAATGTTTTCTGGAATTCATAAATTCCAATGCCTTTGGATCAACTTATGCACACCCCCACCAGGGGCAGTAGTATCCTAGACCTGGTCATTACCAACATGGGCAACCGGTGTTCCACACCAGAGGTCAATTTGTCATTGTTCAGATCCGACCACAACCAAATCACCCTAGACATCCACATCCCACCCCCACCCCCATTTGGGAAACAACCATAAAATTTCTCCAAAGCCAACTTCATGCTTCTTAAGCAGAAGTGGCAAACTTCATGACACCCATGCTGACAGACAATAGAGGTACGACTGCTGAATCCTATACAATTGCACTTTATAAGTACTTACACGAGTGCATGGATCGTGCAATCCCTAACAGAACCAAGATGCTATCCTCCAAAAAAGGGAAGCCAATCTGGTGGTCCCCTGCCATAAACAAACTCTACAACAGAAGAAAGAAACTGTTGCAAAAACGTGTAAAATCTCATGATTGGAGGAACTCCATGGTCAGCCTCGGTAAGAAGCTGAGATCCCTCATAAAATCCTCCAAAGCTAGTTACAAAAACAAAATTGCCACTGATTCTAAAGACAACCACAAAGCATTCTATAGCTATGTCAAGAATCTCAATGGCAACACTCATATCTGCTCCGAGTTACAACACAATGACACTAAATATACAGAACCAACTGATATTGCCAACATCCTGACAGATAGGTTCAGTGCTAACTTTACCCCTCACTCATCCCCTAAAGGCCCCATCGCTATACCAGAAGAATGCAAAGTTCTTGTAATCATGGCTGCACAGGTAAAAAACACACTCTCCAAAACCAAGAGCACAGCATCCATGGGACCTGACAACATCCCAGGCTGCATTCTACATGAACTACGGAATGAACTGGCACTCCACCTAAGTACCATGTTCAGTCATAACCTCACCTCAGGCTTTGTGCCCACTGAATGGCGCACAGCAACGGTTATCTCACTCCACAAAGAGGGAGCCATCACAGACCTCGGGAACTACCGCCCCATTAGCCTGATGAGCCTGGTCTGCAAGGCTATGGAATGTATCATCATGGAACTTATAAACAATGACAATGGTAATCTCCAAACTCTGGACCCTACCCAGTTCGGGTTTGTAAAAGGCAGATCATGTTTCCTAAACCTGATCGACTTCTTTGAACTGGTCACCAAAGCCGTAGAGGAGAGTAAGGTGGTTCACATAGCCTATCTAGATCTCGCCAAGGCTTTCAACACCATCCCCCACTCCGGAATTTTTGATAAACTCATTAAACTAGGTATAAATCCCTATGTCACAAGATGGGTTGCCAGCTGGCTCAGTGACAGAACCCACACTGTGAAAGTAGCAGACTCTAAATCCAACTTCAGACCAGTGACAAGTGGATTACCACAGGGTTCAGTCCTAGGCCCTCTCCTGTTTGGTATCTACTTCTCTGAAGTACAGGCTAACACAGAAAGTCTTTGGCTAACAAAGTCCGCAGATGACTGCAAACTAGGAGACATAATCAAAACTCCTAACGATGTGGACATCCTACAAAAAGGCCTCACTGAGACAGATGCCTGGTGTCAAAGCCATGGCCTCAAGCTCAATGCCAAAAAGTGCATTGTCATCCCTTTTGTTAATAACTCTGTACCCATGAACTAGCACATAGGCGGTAGTCTACTTAACACCGAAAGTGTGATAAGAGACCTTGGGACACAGGTGGACTGTAGTCTCTCCTTTGATAATCACATCGCCATAGTAGTCAAGAAATCCTTCTACATGGCACACCTCATCACAAAAGGTTTCTCATCCAGGAAAAAAGAGGTCATTGTTCCCCTCTACTCATCACTCATTAGACCCATTATAGAATACAACACCCCTTTTAGTATGTACCTTACAAGACATCTACAACAACTGGAAAGGCCACAGAAATACCTCACAAAGAGGATTACCAGCATCAAACAGATGTCCTACGCAGACCGTCTCAAAAAACTCCAGCTTTACTCTGTCACATATCGCCTACTCAGAGGCGCTCTCTGCTTAACATTCAAAGCTATGTCAAACCCAGAGCTGTTGGACATGCTCCACTTAAAGAAATCCCAATCCCTCTGAGCTACATGCTCTAGGGACCTAAATCTTGTCACCACAATAAACAGAACATGCTGGAGGGATAGATTCTTGTCCCAGAGACTTCCCAAATTCTGGAACAAACTACCTATCTATATCAAACAAAGCTCCTCATTAGCACTCTTCAAGAAAAATCTTGATGATTGGATGGGAAATAGAAAATTCACCCCGGGGATCACTTCTGTGGCTCTGCTTGACAGGGGCACAGGAAAATAATTTTCTTGGGTGGCAAAAGCCAGGGTACCATTTGGCTAGGCTTATATAAGCCCTAGGGCCAATAGCCTAGTACCTACCTACCTAAGAACCTATGAACCTTCATTTTTAACCCATTGCTTTCTACAGGTGGATACTCTCAGGAAAGCAGACTACCTGAGTATCCTGTAAGAGTGTACTTGTCTTTACAGGAGACTTCCCCGTACTCTTAAAATAAGTATACTTGTCACGGTGTTCAAAGTTTAATTTCTGAAGTTCTGGTAAAAATGCATATTTAAAACTAAGGCAACAAGGTGGCATTTACAATCAGACATGATTTTCTAAGAATGACAGTGAAATAGTTAGCATGGGATGCATGGAACTGGAGTTATTAAGGAGTGATTCCAAAATATATGAAAAAAATAGGGTATTTCTATGTTTACAGTAGCAATGCAAAAATAAAGTGTGATACTCTTATGATGGGGTGTTGTATTCAAGCAATTGGTATTAGAAAAAAAATTACATTAAAACATGATGGGTAAATTGAACACATTCTGAAATATAAATGCTCTTTTAGTAAAGCAGCTATATTACCCATATTTTCATAACTGCATTAATTTCATAAAAGCTGTGAGACCTACTTGAGAAGAAATGGTGCAATCATATACAAAATAATAAAGCACACAATGTTTTTCTAGAATAATATTGTTTAGAAATAATGTAAAATTATTACATGGATAATTTTCCTAGGTTCTGCACCATCAGCAAACAGCAGTATGCTACCAGTCTCTTCGTGTTGTATATCTTTGGAAAGCACTTGAACAGGTGAAGGGTTCAATCACTGATGTTTTGGATCTATCTTGTACACTTACAGATATTCTGTTTGATCATAACACTAGTATACTTTAGCAAATAAAATACAGTTTTTGTTTCATAAATCTGCAATATAAAATCAGCAGCTACAGACAGACCTTTGATATCAACACCAATATATAGCCCATTGTCGACCAAATCTATATCATAGTTTACATTTTTTTTGTAACTCACAGCCTTTATCACATATTAGAAATCTACTGAAGTGTGTTTTCAATAGAGGATTTTAGAGAAAAACTCTCTGGAAGTAAGTGGTTTCCTGGCTTAGAAGATCTCAGGAAGCAAAGGTGTTAATTAGCCTCCTGCTGTTCTGGATTAAATAAACTAAAATCTTTCTTGGGCTTCCAACCATTGTGACCTCATCTCCCATAAGTCCCTTCATTTTACCCATTCTCTGGTATCAAAAAAATACTGGGGAAGGAAGGTTAAAAAAAAAGAAGGACCTTAGCCATCATCCAAAAGTGGTTCGAAAAGTTTTGGAACATTCTAGCACTTTCAAAGGCTGAGAAGTGAGTATGATGCCCACTACTGTGAGGCCAATGTGAGTACATGTTTCATCACATTAGCAATCTTCTGTCACAGTGTTGTACATTCGTTGGGGGAGTTCCTCTCCCCTGAGCCTTAAATACAAGAGCTACATTTCTGAAACTTCTTCAAGATGGGGCTCTACTAATGCCCTCCTCCCACCAAGGATTAGTGAACCAGCATGGCCCACTCCTTCCAATGTCTCCTCAGTCTACTGCTACACTACGCTGGACCTTCAGTTATTTGAGGTTGCAAGGAAACAAACAGAGCTTGTATATCTATGCTGTGATGGAGCTGTCTTCATGTCTTCCCTGTGTTTGTATGGGTTTCCTCTGGGTGATCCGGTTTCCTCCCACATTCCAAAGATATGTAGTAAGTGGATTGGAAATTCTAAATTGGCCATAGGTCTGAGTGTACATGTGAGTGCGTGGTATGGAAGAACAGCGGTGGCAAGGCTTGCCACCCAATGGTATGAACCTTGGCTCTAGATAATCATCACTGTTGAAGTGACACTCTGACCCCTTGTGAAAAAATGGGAAAAAGGGTTGTGGATGGATGGATGGATGGATGGAAGGATGGATGGATGGATGGATGGATGGATGGATGGATGGATGGATGGATGGATGGAAGGATGGAGCTAGCACAGATTGGTTATATTCTACTTCAGTCTCTGCATAGAATGGAAAGTGGACATTGCTTACATCACAGTCCAAGCTCTTCAGGGAAGAGTACATTATCAAATCTTGCAGCAGTGCTTACAGTAGAATGCAGAAAACATAACTTGCCTGCTTGGCCTAAATGCCCACAAGTAGGCATCGATAATATTTCAGCAGAGGTTGTCCATTCTGGTAGTGGGGATTATGCATCCTTCAGTACCTATTATTCAGAGGGTGAAAGCATCCCCAGTATTTCCATTATCTCTTTTGTACATATCTGAGTACTGATACTGTTCTCATTCCAGCCTGTGTGCCTCCTTCCATTAAGTTCAGTATCCAGCCAAAGGTCCTTTAGTCTGCAGGATTTACCTGTCCAGCTTGTTATTGTTACTGTTAGTAGAACAAGATCCTGACAGCTGTTTGCACTGTCAGAATAGGCATGGGAAGGTGCTTTGAGCCGGTAATACCAAGGCTGAGAAAAATGTTTCTCGGTTAGCAATGCAAGTGTCTGGCTATCATTACAGGATACTGAAGAATTATATGGCTTGGCTGTAAGGATACTTTTGGGAGAGATTTATGATTTACAATCTAGTGCCTGTGAGAACACTTTTGAGTGTGATTTGAGATGGTCATTAAGGAACTGTAAAAGTACTTCTGGGAGTGATCTGATTTGGTAGTGCAGAAATGGCAAAAAACTCTTGGAAGTGATTTGAGTTAGCAGTATATGGACTCTAGGAATATATCTGGGATATATCTAGGAACTGCAAAAATAAGGGCAGCACAGTGGCACAGTGGATAGTGCTGTTGCCTTACAGCAAGAGGTTCCTTGGTTTGATTCTTAGCTGTGGTGCCTTCTGTGTGAAGCCTGCATGTCCTCTCTGTGTTTGCATGGCTTTCTCTGGTTTACTCCCACATTCCAAAGACATGAAATTGGTGGATTACATACTCTAAACTGGCCATAAGGGGTGAATTTGAGGTGTGGAAAAACTACTGCGGCAGGACTAGCTACCTGTTAGTGTAAACCTTGGTTCTAGATGATTGTCACTCTTGAAGTGATACTCTGACCAGATACACAAAAAGGGGTTATGGATGGATTTGAGTTGGCAGTGCATTACCGTGGCTGTCAATTCAGGATCTATGATGAGTCCCTCATCAGAGTAGGGACCTATAAGGAAGTCTGACTCACAAATGTAAGTTTCTGAGGGCAAATGAAATCAGAAACAAGGTGTTCACATAAATATGCACCTTGCCCATCAAGGGCATTTACTGTTTTTTCCAGACAACCCCCCTCCCCCACCACCACCATCATTAACTGAAAAGCTATAAAACTTGCTGAAGCATGTTCTTGGCATTGCCCCCCATCTCTCAATCACAGATGCATGGTGTTCAATAACTTCATGTAGGTGGTAGACACAAACTGGAAGGGAAGACTGCTTTGGAATGCTCAGCTTAAATTCCCATAGCGTACCCCTTTTTGCATACTCCCAAAATAAGCTTCAATAAAAAGCTGTGGTTCACTAACAGGGATTCATTATGCACACACCTGTATCTGTGCTAGAAACCTACTATCAAAGTCCATGCTTTTTTTTTACAAACACTCCTACACCCATGCTACACACATGCTATCATGATGCACACATGCTGTCAACACCCATTCTGAAAACATTTTACAAATATGCTTACACTCTTATAACAAACATACTATGAACACCCACACTGTATACTTACATTAACAAACACACATGCTCTTATGCTGCATACTTGCTATCAACACAAATGCTGTTTGCTTTCGTTTACAAACTTGCCCACACTCACCCTGCACACATACACTTAACATGCACACTGTTTATGTAGTTTTTTGAATATACTTGTGTTTCTCCTCATTGCAGGCTTCAAGACAGTCTCTTTATCTAGCTGCCCACAATCATACAGGCCCTTCAGACAATATTTTGCTCAAATCATTTTAAGATGATGTAAGTAGTTTCCTTAGAACATTTGTTCAGAATGAGGAACAAACATTCAGGTAGAATGCTTATTGCAGTACTTTCCAGACCTGGCTGGGAACATTTACTTCCATACCACTGATGTTTAAGCACAGTGACATTTGCATGACTAGCTGTAGGTCTGTACAACCTTTAACTGGAGTCTGCATGGAAAGTGAGAATGCAGTGATCCTCAGAATGCCACCAACAAACAGAAATAAAGTCTTTTTCATATATTTTTACACTGTTTGTTGAACAAATTGATTCTGAATTGAGAACAGAGGCAGAGTATCTTTAAACAATTGACATTTTAACACTGGTCATCACTGCATGCAATTGCTGGAATAACACAGATACAGTGTTAAAAGCTATCTTTCTTGACTATCTTCTGTGTAAACAGACAGATCACATTCTAAGCTATAGATGTAGCTTTGTTAGTCTGTATGTGTAGTATTTCATCTTACATGGACTTAGAGAAGCTTGTGGGTGAACATAGTCATTGCAGGAGTCTACAGGATGCTCCTGTTCAGAGTAATATTCTCTTCCAAGTTAGACAGCAACATTGATTTCCTATCCTTGTATACTTATGTAGGAAAAAGAGTTAATGCCTACAGCATGTTTAGTAAATGCAGTTTACATGTAATGTAGATCCAGGCATTTTCCCAACTTATAACCCTGGCATTCTCTGTTTATCAGAAATGTGCCTCAGTTTCCATGTTAAGAGTGAAACAGTTTTCCCATCAATATACACTGAATAGGCAGAACTGATCTTATAAGGGAGCCATTGGCCTGTCTATTCTTACAAAAGACTGCCTTATCTCTTCTTTATTTACTAAACAATATGCTTTCAATAAAGGCAGTGATACAATCATTGTCAGCACCCTGCTAATTATTTACAAATCCTCCAAGATCTCAACAATGTACAATCTCTCAATAAATCACTCAGTCTCCTGGAAAGTATCCTTGCATGGGTGGTAGAATCCATCAAGAAAAAGTTACTAGTTAATTTGATTTGATTATTTCAGCCATATGACCATCACTGAACAGAACCTGTACAAATATGTTGCCATAATCAACTAATTACTATCCCTACTTGCACTGATGGAAGAACCCATAAATATATACTATCTTGAACTAGATATTTTTCTCTCACTCCTTTAATAGTCAAACAACTTCCCTCTTCTCAGACCTCATCATCACCCATCATGCAGTCTGTATTATGAGATGTCCTTTGACCGGGATCATATTAACTTATAGGTTCATCAGATTTAAAAGTTACAAAAGCTAAACCAAGGATAAGGCAAGTATATTGCCCAGTCAAGTGACTAGCATGGCTTGGACCATCTACCTAGAGTTGTTGATGAAATAATCTCCATTACTGAAACCATAGAGTAACTCTCTTCATTGAAGCCACATAAACAAATGTGCATGGCTATACTCCTTAAAATATTTCAGTGTAAAAAGCACAGCAACCATAGCCGAAAGATGTTAAAATTCCTTATGATCTCTGGGAATAAAACCTGGACATTCCACAAGCACTCAAACTCTTTTATCTTACATCAGTAAAATAGAACCCTTGCAGAAAGACAACCAAATTTGAAAATGAAAGTTCCTTGAACCAGAGTAGACTCCCCAAATATCTTTTAGGATAGTATAAATCAATATTCTTTATCCTGGTAAAAATAATCAGCATCCTTGCATCTCTTTGATGATCTGGCTTTTCCATCACTTTAAACTATATTTAACTCAGCCATGTCATCACCAGAGATTACATTGCTGATGTTGTATGATCTGTCAGATCACATTTTTGCCTAAATGCCATCAGTCTTACACTTTTCAGAAAATGACTTTCCTCAGTCAAGGAATCAAGATTCCCAGGAAGCAATCTAGTTTCCCCCAAAATTAATTAGGTTTACAGTCACCTACCTTGATGTTCCTCTAAAATGTGTGATAAACTGGAGTATTGTAGAAGGAAAGATACCCAGGCTTTGAAAGTTTTCTTCATACTGCTGTACATAGCAGTCAAAATCAACAAGCATAGACAGACAGTTGATTTTAACACCCTAAGACCATTAAGTGTGTAGAGCTGCTCATCTGAAATTCCTGCAGAAAAAGGAGCTACTTATGGCTCAATGTTGGGTCTGTCACTTATTCTGTATATTAACTCTCCACCATCCTACTGCCTGAAACTATCAATCTGTCCTAACATTATATGCAGATGACACAACTGTCATCGACAGGGACAAATCACTATTGGAGTCTTAATTCATGATCTAGAAAAGTCCCCCCAAGCTTAGATGATGACCAAATAACTCCTACTTCATCTTTATCTTCAAAATCAGCACTGTTCTGTAGTAACCATTATTTTTTGAAGAACTCCAAAGACCATAAAGTCACTACAATGGGATTCCCTTTGCAAAGGTAAACTCTCTCTAATGCATATCATCAGATGCATATGTAGACTCCATCATTACAAAATGCAATGAGATAATAGGATGGTTATACTGAGTCAAAGACCACATTCTCCCTAACACAAGGCACAAAGTCATTACTTCCTTAATGTACCCCAAACCCTCCTATGGGCAATTTATCCTTCTTGCCTCTCTACTAGCAATAAAATAAAAATTTGACAAAGCCATATCTGTTCTTTTAGCTCTTTCCCTTATGTAACACAGCAACTTCAACAAAGAGCAACAATGGTTATCCTTCAAAGATAAACTTAAGAAGTCACTTAAGTCACCAGTCATTGTTTCTTTGCAGCTGCTTTTATTATTAAAATTGTAAACACAATAATGCAAGCATTCCAGAAAGCACAACTTCAAAACAATGTAAAAGAAGAAATGCAGCACAAGCACTAATGTTCCAAGGACAGTAAAGACCCATTAGATTCTTCTTAAATCCACCATAAAAATGACAAGCAACTAGCTCTCTTCCACTCGTACTACCATGGATTCATGCTCCAGTTTTCAAGATTTCCTTGCATTTACTAATCTCCACTGTTAGTTTATGCTATTCTGAGGCCTTCACTCATAAACGGTATTTCCTTTCATCCTTTCGGTCCATCTGACTCTTTAACTGCTCATAGCCAGCATTGCTTGTAAAACTGATAAAAGATTGACTACTATATCTATCCATCTATCTATATAATTATATCATAATAGGAAAACAGCACAAATGAGAAAACAAACAGAGAGAACAAAAAAAAGCTAATGTATAAATGTGTGATGGCAAATGAGCGAATCACAAAACACAGAAAACCTCATTTCACACTATTAACAAACCCCAGTTACAAAACCTAGATCAACAATGACAGAAAAGTGACTATATTAGGATACTTTTTTAGCAACTTAATTTGTACGGCCAGGGTTAGGGACAGGGCTGGGTTTAGGGTTAACACACATGAATAAGGTAGTGCAGACAGATCTAGATCTAAATCTAGAACTAGACGCACACACACACACACACACACACACACACACACACACACACACACAAGCAAACGTACACACTCAAACAAAGCTTAGTGCTATACTGTTGTAAATACACCAAACCATCTTAAAGCATCAATTTAACAGGTTGTTTATAAGTATATATGAACACAAAGCACAACTTTTAAACACAAATAAGTATTCATGCTTTTCTTAAATGCTTTGCCCGAAAATGGCTGTAGGCACAAAATATGAAAAAAAAAATCTCATCCTCAGTGCAAAACACCTAACATTAACTACTCACCAAAACTACACATTTAAATTTTATGCATATATATATATATATATATATATATATATATATATATATATGCGCCGAGGTAAGACACGGAACATAAAGGGTTATGATCAAGTTTCTGGCTATAAATTCTTATGTAGTCAAGAAATGGATTCAAGAAATTTACCCTAAAGGCAAACTTGGGGGATGAAGTTCTTAAGTCCATGTCGAGGACACAGAAAGGTGGTTGTTATTGAAGATCTGATCATAATGCTTCATAATGTGTGGGAGTTTTGTCTGCCATGCTGAGCTGTGTCAACACAAATTGCCTATCAGTTTTTCTTAGCGGTGCCTGAGTTTAAAATCAAAATTTGCTGTCTCATCAAAAATTGTGATTGCTTTTTTCATTAGAAAAGATACTAGGTTTAGTTAGTAAATAATCACAGTCAGTATAGTTGCAGATTTTGTTTACCTCAGTAAAGTTTTTGTCAATTCAGTTCTTCTTATTCTGTTTACTTTCTTTCAGTAGTGCTGGTATTTAAAGATTACCCTCATCCTTGATTATTTTTGGCTCTGTCCCTGAGTTAGGAAGTAGTGAATAGATATGGCACTTTGCTTCTGGTTTCCAAGTGTGTGTGGCATTGTAAGATAAGTTAATTAAGGTGATTAGCTAGTCTTTGGTGCTGAAGTGCTATGACTGCCCTCTGTATGGCAGCACAAGGTTTGCTCACTTATAACAGCTAGATTCACACAAGAACCTAGCTGAAACAAGCTTGTCATAAATGTATGCATATTCATCTCACTACAACAAGGTTATTTTTATCTGTGCTTCAGCACACAGTGAGAATGCTTTATGAATTGCAGGAGTGGAGCATAAATCTCAGATATAGCTTTATCACTTGTAAGATAACTCATGTACTCTACTTCTGTTCATGATTACCATAGTATCATGTAACCCACAAGTCTATGTAATATATATCATTTTAGAAAAAAAAGATTTATTTTTAGAAATGCTAGACAGCAAAGGAGCAAAGCTTTTGTGCAAGGAGTGCTACAAAATGACGGAGTTAAGGATTAAAATTTGATACCTAAAAGAACTGGAAAGGTGTGTGTGTGTGTGTGTGTGTGTGTGTGTGTGTGTGTGTGTGTGTGTGTGTGTGTGTGTGTGTGTATGTATGTGGGGGTCTACACCATAGTTTTCTATAATACAGGTGCAACTTGTGCTGTGTGATACATTTATGGTATTAACTTTTTTCCTTATCAGACTTGCTTTGCACAATGATTTTTATCAGTGAGTATTATTGCTATTACCTAATGGGGGAAAGCTACTTTAACCAGTCATACATGCATATGGATTGTTTATGTGGTGTACAATACAAATATGTTTGCACAGAATGTCACATGCATTTAATAAACAGAACAGTAATAGAAGATCTTCCTAGATTTACAGGTTCAAAGGTATATACTAGATAATTACCACTAGGCCCTTATAAACCTAGCTATGCAACCCAAACATGACCCATACATTTGATTTATATAGGGGGTGATTACGGACTTCCTCTGTCCGTCAGAGACAAAGGTACCAGACCAGGGGTTAATTTTTGATTGCCAATCCATTGGTCCAAGTTGTGCTTAAATAGAGAAAGGGAGAAACTCTGCTTTGCTTTACATGGATGGGGCAACATTATTTATTTATTTATTTATTTATTTATTTATTTATTGACATTTGATTACTGGGAAAGTCCATATGGGTAGGGGCCCATTTTTAGTGAAGACCTACAGATAAAAACTCCAACGTATTACAAAACATTTTAAGAATAATAATTTTACGGCCTTTAAAAAATAATACAAACAGAAAAAAACAAATACAGTTTAAATAATTATATCAAATTAGGCATACTATGAAAACATTCATTAAGAACTGATACAAGTTATATGACAATGATTTAATAGTTAGAAACATTTTAGCCAGTTTGTAGAGAAATTAAAAGTAAGTTAGTATAACACAAACAGGAACTGCAATATGAAGTGAGAGAAATGCAGGCTTATGGTATATTTAGAGAGAAAGTCAGGGGAGAGAAATTGATAGAAGTAAAGAAGTGACTGAAGAGGAGATAGTAAGGAGATGTTAGACAGTAATAGGTATTTGTCCACATTTAGGGATATAACCCGGTGTTGAGTAAGAACAGAGCCAGATTTTGGCTAAGAAGTTTTGCATGATAGGTTTGAAGGATGGAAGGGGAAGGTATTGATCTCATGGATGGAGATAAGTAGTTCTAGGCCTTAGCAACATGGTATGAGCAGAGACAATGACCAGCAGATTTAATAGGTTTGTGGACAAACAGGAGTTTTTGGTCATTGGATCATAATGACCGACTAGGAATATAGTTGTATGGAATATTATTTAGTGCTGGTCAAGCAAATATATTCTGTATAATTTTAAAGGTGGTAAGAAGCTATGCTTATGTTAGTTGATGGGGCAGATTTAAACAGTATAATCTTTTTAGTGTTATACAGTGGTGGGTTTTGAAAGGAATATTTGTGCAAATTTAGCAACATTGTTATGGCATTGTTCATGTTTTGATTTTTGTGATGCCTGAAGTTTAGTAAGGATGGGGGTACCATAAAGAAGTGCATGGAGGAGATCAGTAGTGGTAAGTGTAGCTTTAGCTGCATCAGTGAGAACATTTTTGGCTCTATAAAGATCTGTAAAATAACAGTATTTATTTTGAATGTTATAACAGTTTGTTTGAGAATGTTATTTTATGGTCTGGCAGAATGCAATAGTTATTCTGTGAAGCTTACAATTATATATGTGACAGATAATGCTGGTCCCAGTTTTCACCTGCAAATGTTTTACACTGTTAGCTAGAACATCTTTTGTTTCATTTAGCCTGTGCAAAAATAGCCATTTGTCCATTTTCTAAACCACTTTTCCTGATAGTGGTAATTATCTTAAAAAAGATTAAGAGGACAGAATAGGTACCACTTACCCCAGCAATAGTCTCCAGCTAATGCTGCAGGACTCACAACCATTCCCAGCCAAGCTGAGCAATATCTGAGTAATATTACATGTTTCTGGGTCATTCTGGGACTGACCCACATCCAATGGGTCTTGCTTGATACATTTCCCATGACAGGTTCTGAGGGAATATACTTATTTAGTGCCAAAAGCACCTCAGGTAACTTGTCTCCCCTCAGAAGAGTAGTGTGTCTAGTCTACGATCCTCCCAGATTGGCAAACTCATTACTCTGCAGTGGGAGAGAAGTCCTGCAACTCTGCAAAAGGAGGTTTATTTCTACTATCCTTTTAGTCACTATCAAAAGCTTGTGACTGTACAACAAGATTATATAACATCACCAGTAAAATGAAACCTTATATATCAGCATGCATATGTTGAAAGTAGATCGATTACCACCTGTAACATGATGTTCTATAACAATATAATATCAGCTATGAATGAAAAATTGTGCTGTGATGTAATTTACATAGATTTAACTTCAGCATTTGACAGGGTCATACACAAATCACTGATCAATAAATTAGAACAACTGGGTATTAATGTACTCTTAGGTTCATAGGTTCATAGGCTCATACTAGGCTATCTGCCCTAGGGCATTTATAAGCCTAGCCATAGTGTGTTTGGCTTTCGCCACCCATTTTAAATTAATTTTGCTATGCCCTTTTTTGAGGTTAGTATACTGTGCCTCTGTCTAACAGTGACACAGAAGTGATACCCGGGGTAAACCTACGATCTCCCATCCACTCATCAAGATTCCTCTTGAAGAGAGTCAATGAGGGACTCTGCCTAACCTGGACTGGGATTTTATTCCAGAGTGAAGGGAGCCTCTGGGTTATGAATTTGTCCCTCCAGCATGTCCTATTTATTTCAGTGCTGAGGTTCAAGCCTCGAGCGTAGCTCGATGGGATTTGGATTTTCTGAGGTGCAGCATGTCCATTAATTCCGGGTTGGACATGGCTTTATACGTCAGGCACAGGTCACCCCTGAACAGGCGGTATGCCACTGAGTAGAGCTGGAGTTTCTTTAACCGGGCAGCATATGGCATCTGTTTGAGCCCTTTGATCCTCTTGGTGAGGTACTTTTGGGGTCTTTCCAGTTGCTGCAGGTGTCTGGTAAGGTACATCCCAAAAGGGCATTGTACTCAATTATGGGCCTGATGAGGGATGAGTAAAGAGGCACGATGACCTCCCTGATCTAGATGTGAATCCCTTCATGATTAGGTGGGCTATATAAAATGTTTTTCTAACCACTTTGGCCACGTGGTTGTCAAATGAGAGATTGCTATCAACTTGGGTCCCCAGGTCCCTAATTACTACTTCTGTATTAATGGATTACCACCTATGTGGTAATTTGTGGGCACTTTGTTTTGCCAAAGGGATGACTATACACTTTTGGCGTTTAGCTTGAGGCCATGGCTCTGGCACCAGTTGTCTGTTTCTATGAGGCCCTTTTGGAGGATGCTTGTGTTGGCTGGAGAGTCTATTATGGCGCCCAGTTTGCAGTCATCTGCGAACTTGGTCAGCCACAGTCCTTCCGTGTTGGCCTGTACCTCCGAGAAATATATACCGAACAAGAGAGGTCCCAGGACTGAGCCTTGTGGGACGCCACTTGTAACTGGTTTGGAGTCTGACATGGCTCCAGCAATTCTAACCATGTGGGTTCTGTCCTTGAGCCAGTTTGCAATCCATCTAGTGACATAGGGGTTTATATTTAAGCTGGTGAGCTAATCTATAATGCCCGAGTGGGGTATTGTATCAAAGGCTTTTGTGAGGTCCAGGTAGGCTGTGTGGACCACCTTCCCCTCGTCAATGGCCTTGGTGACTGTTTCAAAGAAATCGACCAGGTTTAAGAGGCAGGATCTGCCCTTAACAAAGCCAAACTGGGTAGGATCCAGTGTCTGTAGGTCCCCAATATCTTTATTTATGAGGTCCATGATGATCCTTTCCATAGCTTTGCAGACCAAGCTAGTCAGGCTTATGGGGCGATAGTTTCCAGGATCTGTTGAGGCACCACCTTTGTGGAGAGGGACCACTGTTGCTGTACGCCACTCTTTGGGTACATATGCTGTAGTAAGGCTGAGATTGAACAGTAGTTTTAGGTTTGGGTTTAGCTCTTCTTGGAGTTCACGTAGGATGCAGCCTGGGACACCATCTGGTCCCATTGATGCTGTGTTTTTTGCTTTGGAGAGAGCAGCTCTTACCTGAGCATCTGAGATGTCAGGGGGGCAGCACTCTGCTGGGATAGATATTTGCCCTTTTGGTGGGGAGGGGGGGAGAAGTTTGCGCTGAAGCTGTCAGCTAGGATGTTGGCAATGTCTGTGGGTTCGGTGTATTTTTTGTCATTTTGGACTAATTCTGAGCATATCTGGGAATTCCCACCCAGGTTCCTAACATAACTAAAGAAGCCTTGTGATTATCCTTAGTGTCCTGTGCAATTTTTATCTCAAAGCTGGCCTTAGACAATTTTATGAGTGCCCGTAGTTTTTTGCTAATACTGATCAGAGATACCTTCCCTTTTTGGGATTTTGCTCTATCATGTAGTAGCTTCCTCCTTCTATTGTATAGTTTGTTTATGGCTGGGGTCCACCAGACAGGACGTCTGCCTTTGGAGGATTGGGTCTTGGTTTTATTTGGGATTGCATGATCCATGCATTCCTGAAGGTGTTCATAGAATGCGTTTATAAAGGATTCTGTGGTCTGGGCCATATTTTCCACGGGCCCAGGGGCTTTGAAGGATTCCACTTCGGTTTTGAGGAGTGTGAAATTTGCTTTAGAGAAGTTTTTCACTGTGGTTTTCTGGGCAGGGGGTGGGGTCGGGATGTGAATATCCAGTGAGATTAGTTTATGGTCTGATCTTACCAGTGAGGGATACACTTCTGGTCTGGAGCATAGAGTCCCCATGTTGGTGATGATCAGGTCCAGTATGTTTTCCCCTCTTGTGGGAGTGGTAACAAGTTTTTCCATAGCATTTGAGTTTATAAATTCTATTAACCTTTGGGCTAGGGTGTTGGAGCTTGAGTAATGCTCCCAGTCTATGTTTGGGTAGTTGAAGTCGCCCAATATAATGGTGTTTGGAGAGACCTTCATATTTTCCAGTGTTCTCAGGAAGGCCGAGTGGGGTTCCTGGGTTTGGGAGGGTGGCCTGTAGCAGGCTATAAACTGGAAGGCAGTTTTACCCACTGTTAGTTGCACATGGATAGTCTCTGATGCGTCGTGCTGTGCCACCAACCTGGAGGTGTGGGTATCTGCATGGCTTTCAAATAGGATATGGCAAGTATCATACAGCAATTGGACAGGTGAAATTTTTGGTTACAGTCAGGGTGTCCCGCAGGGCTCTGTCCTAAGCCCTTACTTGTTTAGATAGTAATTTCATCCCTAACTTTTTCACCTGAATTCTTCTGCAGTCTTTAAGCAGATGACCTGAAACTGGGTAAACTGATTATATATATAATCTGCACAAGTAACTGATTTGTCTGCAGTTAAAAGCATTCTGTATCTTTACAAATCTTTATCTGTTTGTGCTTTCTCTAGTGCTACTGTCTGTAGGCTATTGTTTCTAGCTGAAGCCTCTTTAACTTTGCTAGATTATGTTAATAGTCTGCTGAGTGGAGGCTGGTTCTTTTGTGTTCTTGTAAAAAAAAAGTTGTTCTTCTGGTATTTAAGCCCTAACTTTGATAAAGTTTCTGTCTATACACACTGAGCAGAGTGGATAAGTTGTTGACCGCAGCTGTTACCTGAGATATATAAGTATCCTGTTTAATTCGATTTATACAGATTATTGTTTTTAACAATTAATATAGAGCACTTTTATTGTCTGTTTTTTAGTCTTCGAGTGCATTTTATTGCTATTAACTAATCTGCACAAGTAACTGATTTGTCTGCAGTCAAAAGCATTCTGTATCTTTACAAATCTTTATCTGTTTGTGCTTTCTCTAGTGCTACTGTCTGTAGGCTATTGCCCCCCCTCCCTCCCAGTTGGTGTCTTGCTCTTATACTTGGTGGCTTTGTAGTTGCCCGCCCCTACTGTAAATCTGATCTGTGACACTCCTCCCAGTCTAGTGTCATCATCTCATTGCCTTAATATTGCTACAACTCAAGTGTCTAGGTTGCAGTGCATCTGAAGTGGTTGTGTGTTTTAGCTGCTTTTCCGTATATATAGACTTCTCTGTTTCTTTTACTAAATAAGCTCTGCAAAGTTGTTTTATTGCATTCCTGCCTGTATTTCTGAGTTTTTTGCACTTTTAAAGTTTGTTTTTGCTTAGTTTAACTGGTAGGCTACACACTCAAATGCGCTAGCTGAATTAAAGCATTTACTGTGTTTCTGTACCTAATTTCTGCTACTTTGTAAAAAAAAAAAAAATCCTTGTTTCCCGCCTTTACTGAACTAGAATAGTCCAGTCTTCAGGTATTGCTGATCTCTGGACTGTGTCATAGTTCTTGTGTTGCCCATATCCTTATTTGGATAGGAGGAAGCTTCTTTGTTCACCAGTGAGAGTGGGGAGCTCTGAGCAGCCTATCTGTCCCTTGAGGAGTGGTTCCAGCCCAGTGACCTGTAGCTTATTGGCCGTTTTGGGCCATTTCCTATCTCTTTCTAACCCCCTGCTTTAAAGCCAGCTTTAGCGCGCTTTTGCGCTTGTAATTTAAAGTTTGTCCTGTTTGTTGCTTTTACCTGTTGAGGCTACACACTCAAGTGCACTAGCCTGTGTTACATATTTATTGCATTTTGCTGCTGTTTGTTGCAAAAAAAAAAAATTATCCTTGTTTCCCATCTTTCCTGACCTAGAGTAGTCCAAATACAGACTTTGCATTTTTCTGGACTTTTGGAAAGTTCCTGTGTTGCCCATTTCCTTTCTTGGATAAAGGGAGGCTTCTTTGTTCACCAGTGGCAGTGGGGAGCTTAGAGCAGTCTATCTATCCCTGGAGGAGTGTTCCCAGCACAAGAATCTGGTAGTTCCTGTGTTGCCCATTTCCTTTCTTGGATAAAGGGAGGCTTCTTTGTTCACCCATGGCAGTGGGGAGCTTGGACCAGCCTATCTATCCCTGGAGGAGTGTTCCCAGCACAATAATCTGGTAGTCTGTTGAAAAAAAGAAAAAAAAATGTATCCTTGTTTCCCATCTTTCCTGATCTAGAGTAGTCCAAATACAGGCTTTGCTGTATTCTGGACTTTTGGAAAGTTCCTGTGTTGCCCATTTTCTTTCTTGGATAAAGGGAGGCTTCTTTGTTCACCAGTGGCAGTGGGGAGCTTGTAGCAGCCTATCTATCCCTGGAGGAGTGTTCCCAGCACAAGAATCTGGTAGTTTATTGGCTGTTTTGGGCCAATTTTTAGCTCTTTCAAGCCCCCCTGTATAAAACCCACTTTGGCATGGTTTTTGCGCTTGTTACTACTCAGCCAAGCTCCTTGTGGTCCTGCAGAGTGGTGCTAGCAGCAGAGAGGCTAAAAGAGCGACTGCTAACCTGATAAAAGTGTTTGTTTTCCTGCTACTACCTGGGTGACTGTCCGATCTAGCTAAACTGCAAGTATTTCTGCTTCTTGAACTGTTTTAAACTGTTTAAAGTTGTTTTGCACCTGCACTTTTAAAGTTTGCCCTGTTTGTTGCTTTTACCTGTTGAGGCTACACACTCAAGTGCGCTAGCCTGTGTTACATATGTATTGCATTTTCCTGCTGTTTGTTGCAAAAAATAAATAAATAAGTTATCCTTGTTTCCCATCTTTCCTGACCTAGCGTAGTCCAAATACAGGCTTTGCTGTATTCTGGACTTTTGGAAAGTTCCTGTGTTGCCTATTTCCTTTCTTGGATAAAGGGAGGCTTCTTTGTTCACCAGTGGCAGTGGGGAGCTTGGACCAGCCTATCTATCCCTGGAGGAGTGTTCCCAGCTCAGGAATTTGGTAGTCTATTTGCCAATTTCTAGCTCTTTCAAATCCCCCTGTATAAAACCCGCTTTAGCGCGGCTTTGTGCGATTTTGCGCATAGCGCAGCATCGGGCATCACCGCATAATTGGGTTTAAACCATTCTCGGCTCCACAAAGTCTGCTCTTCACTTTTTCCCTTAGAACTGATCTAGTTCTCATAATAAACACCCTATTCCCACTCTAAAGCCTGACACTTGCTCACTACAGCAATTATATAAGTCAGCACTAAAAAATTAAAAGCACTACACCCTCACAAACTCCCCTTGAGTACTTTGTTCCCCATTGGCCCTTTTTTTCAATTATAAAGGAATTCCCAATACTATTCTAGCATGTCCAAAGGTCAGTTGTCAATCTTCTCTCTGGTCCAGCTGGTGAATCTGGGAATCTTGAGGCAATGTTACAACTGCCTCATGTACACAGATAACCCTCTCCTCCTCCCAACAAATTCCAACACATGTGAGAGATGCAACCATATAGCCAAACTGGAGGCTAAGCTCTCTCAACTCAGTACTGGCGTAACCAGTCAGGAGGAGAAGGAAACCACACTCACTACAATTCCAGTCTCACATAGACCTACCACGACAGCAAACCAAACACATAAACACACAAAAACATACTCGAAGGCTCTAAATAAAAATCTGCCTAAGCAGCAGAGACTTCCAAAGCAGACACCCAAGCAACCACTACCCCAAAACAAAACACGTGCAACACATAGCTCACAAAGCCAGTGTGCTGAACAGTCACAGCCCTTAAGGCTAAACAACACACCTGATACACTTGTAATAGGTGACTCTATCGTCAGGCACACTGACGTCCCTCTCACCAGGCTGAACAAGGAGAAGGTCATGGTGAGCTGCCTGTCGGGCGCTAGGATCTGCCACATAACACAAGCACTCAGGTCACTCCAAGGCAAGTACAAATATGACTCCGTCATTGTCCATGCTGGTGTGAATGACCTGAGATGTACCTCCCTGGACTACATGAAAAGAGACATAGAGGAGCTCTCTGAGCATGTAGCCCAGGCCGGTATGACCCTGACCTTGAGTAGCATCTTACCCTCACCAAGAATGATGCCACAATATGAAGACAAGATGATCAATTTCAACAATTGGCTTAAGTATTGGTGTCATTCAAATGGGATCCAATGCCTGTCTGCCTGGGATGACATGCTCAACAAGCCACGATGCTTCGCTAGGAATGACTTGCACCTCTCACCCCTAGGCTTTCGGATATTGGCAAAGGCTCTTGCCACCCCCATAGTGCCTTTTTTAGGCAAGGCTCAAAAGACAAACCCACCTCCATAGGTATCACAAGGTATAAGAAACTAAGAGTAATGCTACTCAATGCCAGAAGTCTAAACCTCAAGATGCACGCACTCAAAACTCTCCTTAGCATGGAGAACATCGATATCTGTGCAGTAACAGAAACCTGGTTCAAGGCTCCCAAGAGCATCCCAGCACTACCAGGTTATACCTCATACCATGTTTTTCAGCCACAAAACTTGGACCGAACCACAAAAGGAGGGGGAGTATCAATATTCGTCAAAGATACCCACACCTCTGGGTTGGTGGTATAGCACGAAGCATCAGAGACTATTCATGTGCAACTAACAGTGGGTAAAACTGCCTTCCAGTTTATAGCCTGCTACAGACCACCCTCCCAAACCCAGGAACCCCACTCGGCCTCCCTGAGAACACTGGAAAATATGAAGGTCTCTCCAAACACCATTATATTGGGCGACTTCAACTACCCTAACATTGACTGGGAGCATTATTCTAGCTCCAACACCCTAGCCCAAAGGTTCCTAGAATTTATAAACTCAAATGCTATGGAACAACTTGTTGCCACTCCCACAAGAGGAGAAAATATACTGGACTTGATCATCACCATCATGGTGACACTATGCTCCAGACCAGAAGTGTATCCCTCACTGGTAAGATCAGACCATATACTAATCTCACTAGATATTCACATCCCGACCCCAGCCCCTGCCCAGAAAACTACAGTGAAAAACTTCTCTAAAGCAAATTTCACACTCTTCAAAACCGAGGTGGAATCCTTCAAAGCCCCCGGGCCTGTGGAAAATACAGCCCAGACCGCAGAATCCTTTATAAACGCATTCTATGAACACCTTCAGGAATGCATGGATCATGCAATCCCAAATAAAACCAAGACCCAATCCTCCAAAGTTAGGCGTCCTGTCTGGTGGACCCCAGCCATAAACAAACTATACAATAGAAGGAGGAAGCTACTACATGATAGAGAAAAATCCCAAAAAGGAAAGGCATCTCTGATCAGTATTAGCAAAAAACTACGGGCACTCATAAAATCGTCGAAGGCCAGCTTCGAGAGAAAAATTGCACAGGACACTAAGGATAATCACAAGGCTTTCTTTAGTTATGTTAGGAACCTGGGTGGGAATTCCCAGATATGCTCAGAATTAGTCCAAAATGACAAAAAATACACCGAACCCACAGACATTGCCAACATCCTAGCTGACAGGTTCAGCTCAAACTTCTCCTCCCCCTTCCCCACCAAAAGGGCAAATATCTATCCCAGCAGAGTGCTGCCCCCCTGACATCTCAGATGCTCAGGTAAGAGCTGCCCTCTCCAAAGCAAAAAACACAGCATCAATGGGACCAGACGGTGTCCCAGGCTGCGTCCTACATGAACTCCAAGAAGAACTAAACCCAAACATAAAATTACTGTTCAATCTCAGCCTTACTACAGGATATGTACCCAAAGAGTGGCATACAGCAACAGTGGTCCCTCTCCACAAAGGTGGTGCCTCAATGGATCCTGGAAACTATCGCCCCATAACCTTGACTAGCTTGGTCTGCAAAGCTATTGGAAAGGATCATCATGGACCTCATAAATAAAGATATTGGGGACCTACAGACACTGGATCCTACCCAGTTTGGCTTTGTTAAGGGCAGATCCTGCCTCTTAAACCTGGTCGATTTCTTTGAAACAGTCAACAAGGCCATTGACGAGGGGAAGGTAGTCCACACAGCCTACCTGGACCTTGCAAAAGCCTTCGATACAATACCCCACTCGGGCATTATAGATAAGCTCACCAGCTTAAATATAAACCCCTATGTCATTAGATGGGTTGCAAACTGGCTCAAGGACAGAACCCACATGGTTAGAATTGCTGGAGGCATGTCAGACTCCAAACCAGTTACAAATGGCATCCCACAAGGCTCAGTCCTGGAACCTCTCTTGTTCGGTATACATTTCTCAGAGGTACAGGCTAACATGGAAGGACTGTGGCTGACCAAGTTCGCAGATGACTGCAAACTGGGTGCCATAATAGACTCTCCAGCCGACACAAGCATCCTACAAAAGGGCCTCATAGAAACAGACAACTGGTGCCAGACCTATGGCCACAAGCTAAATGCCAAAAAGTGTATAGTCATCCCCTTTGGCAAAAACAAAGTGCCTACAAATTACCACATAGGTGGTAATCCATTAAGTATGGAAAAAGTAATTAGGGACCTGGGGTCCCAAGTTGATAGCAATCTCTCATTTGACAACCACATGGCCATAGTGGTTAGAAAAACATTTTTATATAGCCCACCTAATCATGAAGGGATTCACATCTAGATCAGGGAAGGTCATCGTGCCTCTTTACTCATCCCTCATCAGGCCCATAATTGAGTACAATGCCCCTTTTGGGATGTACCTTACCAGACACCTGCAGCAACTGGAAAGACCCCAAAAGTACCTCACCAAGAGGATCAAAGGGCTCAAACAGATGCCATATGCTGCCCGGTTAAAGAAACTCCAGCTCTACTCAGTGGCATACCGCCTGCTCAGAGGCTATCTGTGCCTGACGTATAAAGCCATGTCCAATCCAGAATTAATGGACATGCTGCACCTCAGAAAATCCAAATCCCATCGAGCTATGCGCTCAAGAGACTTGAACCTCAGCATTGAAATAAATAGGACATGCTGGAGGGACAGATTCATAACCCAGAGGCTCCGTTCACTCTGGAATAAAATCCCAGTCCAGGTTAGGCAGAGTCCCTCATGGACTCTCTTCAAGAGGAATCTTGATGAGTGGATGGGAGATAGTAGGTTTACCCCGGGTATCACTTATGTGTCACTGTTAGACAGAGGCACAGTATACTAACCTCGAAAAAGGGCATAGCAAAATTCATTTAAAATGGGTGGCGAAAGCCAAACACACTCTGGCTAGGCTTATAAATACCCTAGGGCAGATAGCCTAGTATGAACCTATGAACCTATGAACCTATATGTGTTACGGATAAGGCATGTCTCCAAAAGAACTTGACTAAATTGACCATTTGGGGCACAGGAGAATAATATACTAATAAATACATCAAAAGCTAAGCATATGAGATTTGATAGACATAAACTGAAAGGTGAATATTTAATACAGCGCACAGTGATTGAAACGGTAGATTAATTTAAGAACCTAGGTATATGGGTAGATCCAGCTTTGAGTTTTTCTAATCATATCAACCAATTGGTTATTGATAGTTATAGAACTATATGTTGTACAAAAAGATTAATAAAGTCTAGGAAATCAGAAATGATGAAGTCATTTGTTTGTTAGTTACATTAGACCCAAACATGAGTATGGAATAACAATATAGAAACCTTAAAAGAAAACAAGCATGAGTAAACTGGAAAGAGTACAGTGGAAATATACCAACATACCTCTCAACTTCTTACAGCAAGAAATCCGGACAAAGCCATTAATAAAGGTGAGACAAAGGCCCAAAAATAGGGACACTTTTTTAAATATTGCACTTACAAGCTTAGAATAACAGGTTTTGCTTTAGCATGAATTTTCTGAAGGGCATGAAGTCTGAAACTCAAATGCCTGTTATTATTTTCTAACTTCATTCTTTAATAATTTACCACTAATTAGCAAGAAAACCGCAATTTTATGAAAAATGGACCAAAAATGTGAGGCAAAATGTGGACATTCTGTGAAAATCTGTACAGCTGAGAGGTATGTCAAGGGCATCCATGGATGTGAACATTTAAGTTATTATGAAAGACTAAAATATATGAACTTGTATAGTGTCTATTATAGATATCTAAGAGGAGCTCTTATTCAGGTATATTTAGGGCATTTAGAGACAACTACTTCTAGGAATGTATGGGATTATCAAAAAGTAGTAGAGAATCATCAGATAACCTGTGTAGAAGATTCTATAGGAATGAGAAGTGTACTAACTAGTTCTCTGAGAGAGCAGCTGATGCAGGGAACAGACTACCAAACTACATTAAAGCAAATACCAGTTTAGATATTTTTAAGAACACCCTGGACTCTTATTATAGGAACAAGTGTTTTGCTATATTGCCAGGATAGAAGGGCATTAATCCCAATGCTTGAAATATTTGTATGTATGTATGTAAAGCTTTGTCCAATAACTCAGGACTCACTTCATTACCACCATTTGGTACAAGGTTTGTTTTACTGGAGTCATTAAAATCATCTGTGTCAGCCTCCTGTTCTCTTCTGGCT